>NC_092136.1:33309294-33609294 GCF_043159975.1 Macaca nemestrina | reverse complement strand
AGCCCCCTGTTATAATTTTTAACTCATCAGAAAAGTCTCCAAAGTCTAAAAGAGCAGTTCCTAACCTTTTCCACACAAAGTTCTTTGCAATATAAAACACAACAAAAATCTCCCAAAGAAATAGTTGTTGTTTTTGTTAGAAAAGCACACACTCATGGCAAATAATTCAATACAGCTAAACACAAAGAATTAAGCCTAGTCCAAATAACGTAAAATATTCCTAAAACCTCATAGCCTAGAGATAACTAATTGTTAATTTTTGAAGAATATCCTTTAAGATATTTCTTTATGCATTTACATGCATAAATGTATGAATTGTTTTACTTAAATAGGATCATCATATTGAGTTTTTCTGAAATGTGTTCTCCTTTTTACACTCAATAACACGCTACAGCCATTTTTCCATTTATTTTTTTCTTTTCTTTTTCTTTTTCTTTTCTTTTCTTTTCTTTTCTTTTTTCTTTTTTTTTTTTTTTTTTTTTTTTTACGGAGTCTCTCTCTGTCGCCCAGGCTGGAGTGCAGTTGCCGGATCTCAGCTCACTGCAAGCTCCGCCTCCCGGGTTTACGCCCTTCTCCTGCCTCAGCCTCCCGAGTAGCTGGGACTACAGGCGCCCACCACCTCGCCCGGCTAGTTTTTTGTGTTTTTTTAGTAGAGACGGGGTTTCACCGGGTTAGCCAGGATGGTCTCGATCTCCTGACCTCGTGATCCGCCTGTCTCGGCCTCCCAAAGTGCTGGGATTACAGGCTTGAGCCACTGCGCCCGGCCTTTTTTTTTTTTTTTTTGAAATGGAGTCTCGCCCTGTCGCCCAGGCTAGAGTGTAGTGGCGCAATCTTGGCTCACTGCAAACTCCGCCTTCTCTAGCGATTCACCTGCCTCAGTAACTGAGATTTACAGGCTCCCGCCACCGCGCCCAGCTAATTTTTGTATTTTTAATAGAGATGGGGTTTCACCATGTTGTCCAGGCTGGTCTCAAATTCCTGACCTCATGATTTACTGGCCTCAGCCTCCCAAAGTGCTGGGATTACAGGCATGAGCCACCGCGCCCAGCCCATTTTTCCATTTCAATAGTCACAGCAGTAAACTACTGGTTTCTCACACAGCAGCTTTTGTCTTCTTTTCTTTTTCTCTTTCTTTTTTCCTTCCTTCCTTCCTTCCTTCCTTCCTTCCTTCCTTCCTTCCTTCCTTCCTTTCTTTCTTTCTTCCTTTCTTTCTTTCTTTCTCTCTCTCTTTTCTTTCTTCTTTTTTTTGGCAGGGTCTCGCTCTATTGCCCAGGCCAAAGTGCAGTGGTGTGATCGCAGCTCACTTCAGCTTCGACCTCCCAGGCTCAAGCTATCCTCCCACTTCAACTTCCCAAATATCTGGGACCATGAACCTGTTCCACCATGCCCAACTAATTTTTACTTTTTTTTTTTTTTTTTGTAGAGACGGGGTTTCATTGTGTTGCCCAGGCTGGTCTCAAATTCCTGGGCTCAAGAGATCCTCCTGGCTTGGCCTCCCTACATGCTGAGATTACAGGTGTGAGCCACTGCACCGGCCTGTCCCTTTCTACCTTCCTAACAAAAACCCTGTTTTAATTCAGGCATCCATTCTCCTTTGAGTAGCAACCTGTTTCCAGGAAGGCAGACACTATTTCTAATTTCCAGTGTAAAAGACAATTGGGCTTAGCTAAAATAGCAGTCCCTTCCTCTGGCCAGTGACTGAGGTGATGACAGAATGTGACATAATTCTGGCTAAAGTGATGGCAAGACTGATGGCAGGTTTGGGAAAATGGGGTCCTTCATGATAGAAAGGAATAACCTGGAACAGCCTCACTTTTTTCAGTTGGTGCAAAAGTAATTGCAGTTTTGCCATTAAAAACCACAATTACTTTTGCATCTATCAAATACCACATATTGTCATTCCTGCACATCATAGTTGGAACTACAGCAGCTTCAGATATTGTTGAGCTTTTTTAAGATAAGAAATGACTTATTGTTTAATTTAAATTGATTGAGCTGCATTTTTCTGTTGCTTATAGCCCAAAGTATTCTAACTGATGAATGTCACACATAAAATTATACAAAATTACTTTGAATGGCTCCCTATTTTATTGTATGGGTATACCATCACTAACTCTGTAGAATTCCCAGTTGCTTGACATTTAGTCTATTTCTTTCTTGTTATTTTTTGCTATAATAAACAACAGTGATGTACTTTGACTAATTCAATTTTCAGGCAGTACTTGGTATGTCTATACAACCTCCCCCTCTGACAATAATTAGTTTCTAAGCCATAAGATTGGTCCCACTGAGGCACAGCTTCTTAAATTTGACTGTTTTGTCTGAGATGAAAGCTTGCAGCCTCCAATTATCTCCATTTTTCCCCCCTTCCTCCAGTGTAAAGAGCATGGGCTTTAGAAGCAGACAGAAATGGTTAGAAATCCTCTGTCATTTCCTAGCTGCACAATGTCATGACTTTCCGTTTCCCCACTCTGTAAAATGAGAACAGAAATACCTACCTTCGTTGTCAGGACTAAATGGGATGATGTATAATAAGCATCCAGTCTGATGCCTGATACACAGTAAGTGCTCAAATGGTCATTATTTTATATTTTATTATGTATCATTTGGAAGAATATGTGTGTGGAATAACAGGAATAGAAGCTATTACCCTCAATACGTGGCTATAGAATGCTTTCTTTCCAGAGTGGCAAGACTTGTTGCTATTTTTTTAACTTTTTATTTTGAAATTATTTTAGATTTATAGAAGATTTGTAAAGATAGCACAGAGAGGCTGGGCGCAGTGACTCACACCTGTAATCCCAGCACTTTGGGAGGCCAAGGCAGGCGGATCACTTGAGGTCAGGAGTTCAAGACCAGCCTGCCCAACATGGTGAGACCCCTGCCTCTACTAAAACACAAAATTAGCTGGATGTGGTGGCACGTGCCTATAGTCCCAGCTACCAGGGAGGCTGAGGTGGGAGGATCGCATGAACCCAGGAGGTAGAGGTTGCAGTGAGCCAAGATTTCACCACTACACTCTAACCTGGGCGACAGAGAGAGACCCTGTTTCAAAAAAAAAAAAAAAGAAAAAAGAAAAGAAAAAAAGAGTTCCCATATAACTTTTACTCAGCTTCCCCTAATGTTGACATCATCTTTGGTACATTTACCAAAACAAACAAGTTAACATTGGTAATATTATTAACAACACTACAAACTTTATTTGCATTTAACCAGCTTTTACACTAACGTCCCTTTTCTATTCCAGGACACAATCCAGGATACCATGTGACCTTGGGTCCAGTTGTTTTTTAATGGACTTACAGCCCTTTCCTTGGAGGGTTGAGTTGCACACTTCTGCTGGAAAATTATCCAGAGCTAACATTGATTGGGTGCTTAATGATTAGCCCTTCTCCTAACCCTATGTATTCCATTCCTGCCTCATTTTACAGATGGAGAAACAGAGACTCAAAGAAGTAGGAGGCTTGATCAAGGTCACTCAGAGGCAGAGCAGACTCCCATGAGGCAGCCTGCTTCCTGCTTAGTTGCCTTTCCCAGAGGAGGTTCCCCCCGGCCCTCTCCCCAGAGCCCGTCCTCCCTGTGTGGCCGGGAGGAGAGAGGAGGTCCTGCAGCAGGGACAGACTTGCCTGTGGGCAGAGCTAACTCTGGCTAAAACTGAGCACTTTCTGCCCACCCGGCCGGGCTCTGAATTACCTCCTGGCTGCCTGGGCAAGGGCCTGCCACGCCCCTTTCTGCCATCCCCCTCCCTATCAACTCTAGGTCTCAAGGAAGCTGCTGCTGTCAATCCTATCACTATGCGCTTGGCCACAATGCAAAGGCGCCTCCTGGTGTTTGCATTTGAATAGAGACCCGAGCCCGAAGTCAAACAATGAGGCTCGTGGTGGGAGTCTGGGAGATTTGGGGCAGACCGCATTCTTGCAACCCCTTCTACGCCTCCGTGAAGGCAGTTCTCTTCTCCACTTTCTCAGCAGACTTATTTCTCTACTTGCTGGGGCTACCCCTGCTCCTGGGGACAGGAAGGGGATTGCGTTTCAGCCAGGGCCCCATCTGCACAGCCGGGGGTCTTCTGGCTTCCTCATCCAGGAGCGCTGTCCACTGCCAAGTGGGAGGAAGGCAGCCAGGACTAAAGCTTGCTCCCTGTGATCCCTGTGCCGTCACCACCGCTATCTACTCGGTGGGCTTCTAATGACAGCTTTCACATCAGGAACACCTTCTATGTGCCTGGCAGCTGGAGGTACATGGATCACTGTATTCGATAAGGAAATGTGGGCTCTAAGCTACTCAGCTGGTAAACGGCAGAGCATGGACTCAAACTTCGGCTTGGCAGGCTCCAAAGTCCCCAGTCCTTCCACTACACCAAATACCATCATGATTGTTTTGGAAACAGGGCCCTTGCCAAAACCAGCCTCAAGTTCCTGGTGCCAGGAGGGCCCCACACCGTTCTGGGCTAGGCAGTTTGTGGGTCCCGCCTCCAGAAGACCAGGCTGGTGATAAAGTCCCTTTCTAAGACACCCGAAGGGGGCTCTTTGCTGGGCAGGCGGGTGTGCCATGGTAAGGGCCCACATCCTGTCAGAGATGGGGCATTTCCTGATTCAGGTGACACAGCTTAAAGAATGCTGATAATGAACTGCATCTCTATTTATCCAGGCAAACTTGGCCTAGCTGAGGTGTTAACTGGGCCATGGAACAGCTTTAATCCTTTTGTTTACGTTGAGATGGTTCAGTGAAACTAGCACTGTCTTAAGCTGGAACTGCATTTCATCTTCAGGTCTGCTCTCAGGACTGACACAGAGACCAGCTTTGGGCGGAAATAATCATAACATTCAGAGCTGCAACCTGGGGTGATTCATCTCAGAGTCACCAACAAGATCGCATCCTTTTTGGTCATCATGAGTGGCTTCAGGGCGCTGGCTGGACACTGGCAGTTTCTACTGACGAGTACGAATAAGAACAGTAAACAGGTGTTGAGCTATTCCTATCCACCAAACACTTCACGTGTATGAACTTAATTGATCCTTTTTAACAACAGCAAAGTAGGTGTCATTATTATCTCTATTTTATAGGTGAAGAAACTGAGGCATAGAGAGTTTAAGAACCTTGTAATGGGCTTCAGGACACTGCTGCCCCCAAATATGGCACCTTGATATATTAAATGTTTCAAGCTGAAGGAACTTGAGAAAATGGCAGAAGCAGTTAAGTCCACACAGCCCTTAAGGTGCAGAAGAGGCAGTTGAACCCAGGCAGTGTGGTTCCAGAGTCTAGGCATATAATCATTACTCTGTGTGCAGATAAGCAACATAGGCAGAGGTCTGGAGGGGCATAGACCGAAGGCTGCATGCTGTCTGTCTACAGGTGATTTCTCTTCTTTCCTATTTATTTGTCTTTCCTAATTTTCGACAAGTTTTGAGGGGAGCAAAACGTTAAGATTTACACTAGACCAAAGGACAGGTCCTTAGTGGTGCGTGTTGTATGGGACAATGTACTGGGCTCCCTCCTAGGGGTGTCCACAGAAAGCCAGTTTGGAAAGACCCTATGACTCAGGTGGGCAGAAGGCAGACAATATCACCGATACAACATGAGGGGTTTGCCTATTAACTCATTCATGTATTGATTCAATTATTCACTCATTGCTTCAAAAAAGCATGGAGAGCCTACTCTGTCTAAGCATTGTAGTGGGTACTGAGGATAATTATGCCTAAGACAAGGTCCCTACCTTCCAGGGGTTCATAGTCTGGAGGCAGAGGTGAGGAGAAGCTACTTTCAACTAAGCACCTAGTAACTTGTTAAGACATAAAGTAATTTGCAAGTCTGATTCTTCTACAAGGTTTTGAATCCTTGAGGGCAGGGACTGGTACAATACTGGTATAGCCACATATTTCAACCACTGATGCATTCATGCACTTATGCATGTATTCATGCACTTTTACATTACCACATGGTGGTTGAACATACATAGGGTATACAGTGAAGGAAAAGCCCACATGATTGTTTCTCCAGGTTGGAGGAGGAAGAGAAGCGGGTGGCTGGAAAAATCTCTTTAGAGATTTGAGCAGAGGCTTAAGAACTGAGAAAGTTGGCCGGATGCGGTGCCTCATGCCTGTAATCCCAGCACTTTGGGAGGCCGAGGCAGGCAGATCACCTGAGGTCAGGAGGTCGAGACCAACCTGGCCAACATGGTGAAACCCTGTCTCTACTAAAAATACAAAAATTAGCCAGGCATGATGGCGGGAACCTGTAATCCCAGCTACTCAAGAGGCTGAAGCAGAAGAATCACTTGAACCTGGGAGGTGGAGTTTGCAGTGAGATCACACCACTGCACTCCAGCCAACAGAGAGAGACTCTTTCTCTCTCTCCAAAAAAAAAAAAACTGAGAAAGTTTTCACCTGGTGGGGAAGGTACTTTCAGGGAGAAGGAATAGCATATGAAAAATCATAGTGGTATAAGGCTGGCTGGTGCATTTGAAGAACTGCCAATAGTTAAGTCCCAGGAGCTAGGACTTAAATGTAGGTAAGTTATAAGAACAGAGAACCAAAGCAGAGAGTAAGGGGTATAGGTGCAGATGAAGCCTAGGGGATAAGGAAGCCTCCTCCTCTTTCTCCTTCTCTTCTGTTTAATGAGCCCTCCCCTACTCTTTTGGAAAGGAGTGAAAGGATAGGAAACTATATCTTAAGCACCTATACATGCCAAGCCCTATAGTGAGTGCTTTGCACCCTTTAATCCTTACTTTGGCACAACTCACCAGCCCCATTTTCCAGGTGAGGAAACTGAAGCTCAGAATGGTGAAGTGACTTACTCACACAGTCTGTAAATGGCAGAAATAGCGTTTGGATTGAAGTGCATCCGATTCCAAAAGCGGCACTCTTTATACCGGGCCAGACAGAACAACTGAAAGTGGAATCATGCTTTTATCTCTACAAAATGCTTTCATGTACCTAGGCTCATTTGATTCTTACCATAATATTGAGTAGAATTGGTCAAGTATCATAATTTCCATTTTTTTCGGTAGGAAAACTGAGTCACAGAGAGGTTCATTTTGAGTGATTTGAGAATTTCAGGATTAAATATATCCAAAGTACCGACAAGAGGACCCAATTGAAAAACTATACATGAAGTAAAGATCAGCCCTGCGATAGTTTCTCAGTGCAAAGGGGCAGCTGAGGACGTGACACATGTGCATTTGAGAACCTCATGTGCATGTGGAAGTTTGCAGCTGGAACAGCCGGAGGGGCCAATCCAAGTGGCTGAGCTAATCCTTTCCTCTGCCTTCTGCCTGCTTCCCCCGGCACCTTCAGGGCCCCTCCTGAGGGGACATCTGCGAATTCTCCACGGAATCCCTCATTTAGCTCCCAAGACCCAGCGCAAGCCTGGGTGCAGAATGTTGGTGCAATTTTGACAAGATGCTCACAGAGGTTCAGTGACTAGTTTTAATTAGGCCATCTTTGTTTACGTTTGATGTTTATCAGCTAATTGGCATGGCAAGGTGTGAGTCACACAGCTTTCCCCTGGCATGGAATCAGTTGTCAGAGAAAAAGCCAGGAGAACAAATGATCCCAATTATGAGAGAACCCACCGGGCTAATTATCGTCCCACTAAGGACGGAACCTTCCCCCTCCTGCTGCTCCTGCTACTGCTGTGGCTGCACCAAGTGCCCTGGGATCTCTATACCCCTTCCCCCAGCCCCAGAAACCCAGAAACTGGGATCTGGGCCCCCAGATGGCTGCTTGGAGATTTATTCTCTCAAATTCAAAACCTGCACGTTCCTCCAGCTCAGACACACCAGGGCAACATCCTTCCTTTAGTTCAAGATCATTCTCCTCTTTAGCCCCTTCCATAAATAATTGCTCATGTATGTTGGACTTTACCTGTGTGCAAGGCACTGTTGGAAGCACCTGATAATTATTTTTCCCAATAACATACAGTCAGGTCACATTATTATCTCTATTTTACAAATGAAGAAACTGAGTTGTGCAGATCCTAAATAACTTGTTTGGGGGCAAGCAATAGGGCTGGGATTTGAGTGACATGATCTAGCACAGTGGCACCTGCTCTTGACCATCAAATGATTCTTGGATGCTCAGAAAGCCCTAAAAATCAAACAATTAAGATTCTTCAGGTGGATTTCTGGGGCCACTCTCCCTCTAATTATGCAGGTACAATCGCCTTCTAGAACAGGCTGTCCAGAACTTTCTGCAGCGATAGAAATGTTATATCTTCCTGCCCAATGCAGTAGGCAGCCACTAACCACATGTGAAATGTGGCAAGTGGGACTGAGGACTGAATTTTTCATTTTATTTTATTTTAATTAATTTTAATTTTAATTGAAAGGGTTGCATGTGGCTGGAGGTTACCTTGCTGGAAAGTGCGGTTCTAGCTGGTCAGCCCTTAGTCCTCAAATGCTGCAATTTCCTGATCAGTCCTGTATGTGTGTTTTTTCCTCCCCCTCCTCCTGCTGCAGCTTCCTGGCTTTCTTGGTGCAGCACAGGTCTCTTCATTTTCTGAATTCTCTCCTGCCCATTCTCTAAGCCCCCTCCAGGCCGAGGGGTTTGTGCGGAGGAATGCAGTTTGGCTGCCCTTGAGTTGAATGATGATCGTGGACCTTTGGAATGTCCACAAAGCCCCGCACTCTCGGCCTCCCCTGTCTCTCTCCTTCGCCGGGGTAACAGATGGCCCTGGCTTTCACCAGCGGGGCCTGAGCACATTGTCACTCCCAGCTGAAAGTGAAATATTCAGTGGCATTTAAATTAAATAGACTCTAATGCTTCAGTAATATTAATTACGTTTTCATTCATCCCTGGCCTAATAAATCAATGCGTAAAGAGAGGATGCTCGGGAGGCTGGCAGCCTAGTGGGGCCACTGGGCCTTTGTGTGAGCCCTCACACAATGCCCCCATTCTTACGGGGCTGCGCTTGCCCCTGCAAACATCTGTGCTCAGCCCCTCTTGAGGAGGAGCCAAAGAGGTAACATTTACACTCTGCTCCTCCAATTTGTCCCTGCACCAGGGCCTGAGTCAACGGGAAATGTGAAGGCCACACTGAAAACCACATTCAGAGCTGCTGCTGCTGCTGCTGCTGCGCTCGCGCTCTCTCTCTCTCTCTCTCTCTCTCTCTCTCTCTCTCTGTGTGTGTGTGTGTGTATTTGTGTGCGCACACATGCATATGGAGCTGGGGGGTTTGCAAAATTTCTGAGGCAGATTCAGTAAATGGAGACAGGAGTCTATTGGTGCTGGGACCTCACTTCTAGCTGCAAGATTGTGTTAGCCCAGCCTTAACCCATGAGAAGAAGGAGAAAAGGAAGAAAGAAAGGAAAGAAAGAAAAAAGGACAGAAGGAAGGAAGGAATAGGAAGGGGAATAATAACAGCTACCATTGAATGAGTGTTTACTATGTGCCAGGAACAGTGCTAAGCACTTTTATGAAAATTCTCTTATTTATTCCTTACAACAATTTATAACATAACATAGCAACTATTATTGGCCCATTTTACAGATGAGGAATTTATTCGTAGTTCAGAGAAATTCAGGAACTTGCCTGTGGTTCCAGGCCATGTCTGTTTGTCTCCAAAGACGATGTTCTTTACCTCTAAGTTCTACGTCCATCAGAAGAAAATACAGAAGAACAGAAGGGATCTCTAAGGCTATGGTTTGCATAAGGGGCAAGGGGCCAATGTTTGAGAAATTTCCAACATTCCCCTTGGTTTCTGAGGTTTTTTGCCTTTGGGGAGGTCCATCCCCAACAAGCAATGTCCCCACCCCCACTCCAGGGCTATACATATGTAAAAGAAGCAAATAAAACTATCCAAGAGAGCCTGCTCTCCTAAATCTTCAGGGGACAAAACCTCCCACTTGTGATGCTTCAAAGCTGTCCAGAGCTACCAGTTTACCCCCAGAAGTCCCGACTCAATGCCTCTGATTGGAAAATAAATAGCTTTGCACATAAAAACCACAGGCCAATTGTTAGCCTAGGAATGGGAAAATGCTGTGTGCACCACTGCATATCATCCCCAGAGCCTCACTCCTCCAGGGAGGCAGCCTCTCCTCTAGGAGATGGTCCAGGAGCTGGGGGTGAAGGCACTAGTAAACATGGGAGTTTCAAAAGTGATTCCTTAAGATGATTTTTAAAATAGTAAATGTTAAAATCTACAAGAAATCCTGTTTCTTACAGAAAAACTAGAAAATGCAAATAAGAAGGAAGGGCAAACATCAACTGAATTCTTCCACCCAGAGTTAACACTTGGTGTTTTTTCTTCTAGAAAGCTCTCTCTATCACTCCTTGGCAAACATTGGGCCATAAGATTCAAACTGTTTTGTAACTTGCTTTCCCCCTGCCATTTACTGTAATCCAAAAAATCTTCCCATGGCATTAAATATGTATCTCCAACACAGTCTTCTTAATGACTAGTTTTGCAACTTATGGGTAAAACATGATTTGGTTATTTAATCAATCTTCAATTATTGGACATTTGGACAATCAAATCAGAATCAAAATAGAAACCAGGGTTGTTTCTATTTTTTTTCCTCCCACAAAGAATACTATAACGATTTTCCTTGTGGCTAAATCGTGGTGCACACACATTCCCAATTACTCTCTTAGAATAAACAACTGAAAGAGAAATTGCTAAGTCGAAGTGAATATGCATGCATATTTTGAGGGCAGAGACACTGAGTGTCCACTATAATTTGTAAAAAATGATTTGGAAAGCTAAGTCTCAGCTTCAGACCCAATTCCTACCCATTGTAAATATTCTTACTCTCTGATGCTTGAGGCTGGTTTGATTGTACAAAACCAAGTTTGGAACTTTCTGATCATCTTGTTGGTAGTTTAGGGCTCAGCACTTGCAGCTTCATTGTGAGGGTTCTTACACCTCAGGGTAGAACTGACGTCATTAGTGTCCCACAGGAAGCAATTGAGTAGAGTGACCAGCCTGTGGTCTCTGGAGTCAGCCTAGATTTAATACCAGCTCTGCCTCTGACTTGCTGTGTGCCCTAAGGGAAATTACCCAATCTCTCTGGGTCTCAGTTTCTTCATCTGCAACCTAGTGTGTGATACTTGTATCCATCTTATTTCAGTGAAGATTAAATATATGTAAAACACTTAGCACAGTGTCTGACACATGGTAAATGTTCAGTAAACATTTGTTACTGCGCTGTTATTATGTTGACCCACTAATGAGCTATTCAACCAACTTCTTAGTTATTCAAGTCTTGGGTTTTTCTTGGAGCCATCAGGAGAGACCATGAATTGCACGCTGTTTAAATTGGCCTATATCACACAGAAGGTGATTTAATTCAATCTAATACTGATTGAGATCCTGGCAAGAGTCCGGCCCTGTGGTAGCAAGATGAATGTGTCCCCAGGAGCTCATTGGCTAGTGGGAAAGCCGGAAACATGCATCGGTAACTCAGATCCAAGGCAGCCTATTGCCAACGGTGTAATGAGAGGTGCAAATAATGCATGTGGATGGGGCCTCTCCAGTGGCATCAATGGGAGGAGGATTTGAAGTGATGCTCAGGGAGGTCCAGTCACTTGTCCAAAGTCACACAGTTACTAAGATGTGGAGCTAGGATTAGACTGTAGGTCTGTCCAGTTTAAAAGAAAATCATGCTTGTTTCCTCCATATGAATAAGCAATTCAAGGTAAAAGTCACTCTAGAGCAGACTGGGGCAGTGTGGTAGAACTTGCTTCCATGCATATGTTCTATAACTGTGCTGTTCAATATGGTGACCACTAGCCACATTTGGCTACTGGGCACTTGAAACATGGCTAGTGTGAGTGAGACACTGGATTATTTTAAATTTTATTTAAATGTGGCTAGTGGCTAACATGTTGGGCAGCAAAGGTTTAGATGGAGGAACTAATTTAAGAGAAGGTCTAATGTTGAAGATCAATTTTTTTTTTCTTTTTTTGAGATGGAGTCTCACTCTGTTGCCCAGGATGTAGTGCAGTGGCACCATCTCAGCTCACTGCAACCTCCACCTCCCCCGTTCAAGCGATTCTCCTGCCTCAGCCTCCTGAGTAGCTAGGACTACAGGTGTGTGCCACCACGCCCAGCTAATTTTTGTATTTTTTAGGAGAGACAGGGTTTTTACCATATTGGCCATGCAGGTTTTGAACTCCTGACCTCGTGATCCTCCCGCCTCAGCTTCCTAAAGTGCTGGGATTACAGGCGTGAGCCACTGTGCCCAGCCCAAAGTTTTTAATGACAGGAAAGTGAGAGATTTTTAAAAATAAAAAGTAAAAATAAAGGCAGACTCTAATTTGAAAGGAACTGTTCATAAATAATAATATTAATAATAATAATAAGGTTTTCATGGATCAAATATTTTTCCACCCTTGGAGCAACACATGCATTTGGTTGACGTGCTCTGACCATGCCATCTTTGTGGCTCTTTGTCAAACAGTTTGGGGCCAAGCCAAAGCCCATGGGGAGGGCTCCCTTTGGCAAATGCATTCCCCCTTCTTCTCTGTTTTGTATTTGGCATTAAACCGAGTAACTGTCTCATGCTGAAACCACCACACGTATCTAATTCCCATTTTGTTCTCTGTCAGATTCAGGCAGAGAGCTGATAGAATAGCTGACACTTTCAAGTCAGAGAAAACTTCCTATCTGTACTTCTCAATGGTTGGAGCTGTGCAAAGACACACTAGGCAGCCTTTATGGGTGGGGGGCAGGGGGGTGAGTCTCCCATCAGGAGAAGTGTTCAAGCATGCGTCGAACAATCATGGGTATGTTGTGTCAAGGTTGCGAACATCAAAAGAGAGAGGAGAGGTAGTTGGAATAAATGACCCTTTATGTTATTTCTAGCCTCTAAAGTGAGAGCCTTTACAAAGACTTTTATACAAAAGACTTTGCTCTGTAAAAACCCTTATGTATCCATACCCCATAGCCAAGGTTAGACTGGGAATTCTCTGAGGTCAAGGCTGTATCATAGTCACTACTGTGTTGTTGGACTAGCCATGGTACTTGGAACATGAGAAGTGTTCAGTAAATTCTGGTGGTTGTGGTTGAGAGAACACTTGAATCTTAATGTCTTTACCTAAATATTAAATGGTAGTCTTCATTTGTTTTGATGAGAGAGTGGATGGACTAATTAAATTCAGTGCAGATTTGGGTCTGATCTCCAAAAGGACCAAACAATCATTCCCTCTTGTGTGCTCAGTCCTGTGAGATTAAAAATGTAGGGTGAGAACTGACAATTACACAGTGTCTACCAGATGTTGAGTACTGTGGTAGGTACATTTGCATATATGTTATAGTATAATTCCCAAGACAACCTTGGAAGAGGAATTACTATCCCATTTTATAGATAAGGAAGCTGAGGCTTGACAAGGAATTATTCCAAAATCGCATTGATAGTAAGTGGCTGAGGTAACAGTCAACAGTCTTTAGTACTACCCTAAACTCATTTATATAGCAGATGTCATATAGGAGGGATTACTGATGGTAAGGACATGAGACTGAAAAGACATCTTGGGCAAGGTTATGGACATCTTCAACATTGGAGAGGTGAGGAGATACTTTCCGCCTCTTCGCCAGAGAGACCACCACGTCTTAGTGAATCAGAATGATTTAGGGTCATAGTGGATAACATCACCTCCTCATCTCACCCCCTTGCCCAAATCCTTACAAGTTCTTATTTGACAATGGGAACCTCTCAGATTGACTTCTCTTTTTCTCTTTTTTTTTTTTGAGATGGAGTCTCACTCTGTCGCCCAGGCTCGAGTGCAGTGGCGCGTGAACTGCAAGCTCCACTTCTCGGGTTCATGCCACTCTCCTGCCTCAGCCTCCCAAGTAGCTGGGACTACAGGCGCCCGCCACCATGCTCATCTATTTTTTTTTTTTGTATTTTTAATAGAGACAGGGTTTCACCATGTTAGCCAGGATGGTCTCGATCTCCTGACCTCGTGATCCGCCCTCCTGGGCCTCCCAAAGTGCTGGGATTACAGGTGACCGCGCCCAGCCAGATTGGCTTCTTTACACTTGTAAGGAATTACTTCAAATGCAAAATCTTTTTTTTCTCAGTTCCTTTTCATTGGCCAATCTTTAAAGGCCACTGTTGATGTATTAACCAAGACTCTTTCTGTTACAAGTGGCAGAAATCCAGTTCACAGAGGTTTAATTACAAAAGTTGTTAATGGTGCTGAATGAGCAAGACTTCATGTATGCCTGGATATGGGTGCTCACATGATGGTATTCCAAATATCTCTTAGGTGTCTTTTGGCTCTTCTATCCTGTTTTGGCTCCCTTATCAGGCGTGGTCACCAGCAGATCCAGATTTACTTCTTAGCATCTTCAGTAGAAACAGTGAAACTTTCCCCTAATTGTTCTAACATCAAAAGAAATGTAACACATAAAATAATGTTGAAACTATGAGGTTTGCACTGGATCTCATAGATGTCAAGTACTGCTATGTTTCTCTTGAAATTTTCAACTCTCCTGAGGCAGCCCTGAGGGTTCTCTGTGGCATCTCAGCATGCTTCATCATACAGTTCGGGATCCAGTGTTGTTGGGTCACAGTCTCCCCTTGCCTGACCTGCTGCTGCTCTCTCTGTCGTAATTCCTGGCCTCAGCCCTTCCTGTTTGTACAGTAGTATTTTGAATTTCATCTTTGATTTTTATTAATGAATCACCTTAAGCAGGTTACTTGTTCTTTCCACACCTGACTTTCCTCATTGGTAAATGGTGATTGTACTATCCACCTTGTAGGGCCATTGTGAGAATTAAATGATATTCTCTGTTTAATATGCTGAGTGAAGTTCCCCGAACACAATAAGTATTCAAAGTTGCAGCTATTATTTTCCTTGTCTTTCTTCTACATATTGTTATTACTATCAATACCTGGGGCAGTTATATTAGTTGGCATTAGGCTTATCTGTGAATGGCAGTAAACCCCACACGAGTAGCTTAAAGACAATTGGAGGTTTATTTCTCTCACATGCAAATATCCAGGAAGGTGGTCCAAGGCTGGCGTGATGTTACCTAGTGTCAGGAGTCCAGGCTCTTTCTATCTTATTTATCTGTGGTTCATAGGTCCGTTTTCAAGGCCACCTCATGGCCCAAGTGGGCTGCTCTAGATCCAGCTCTTATGCACCCCTTCCAGCCAGAAGGAACAAAGACAGGGGAAGAGAAGTTCACACTCCTTGTCTTCCTGGAAGGTGCACACCCCAAGCCTATACAACTCTCATTGCCAGAGCTTGTCACACCTAGCTGCAAGGGAAGTGGAGAAATGTAGTGTTATTCTCAGTGATCATGGTGCGCAGGTAAACGTTTTATTACTATGGAAGAAGAGTAGGCTCTGCCACTGCAGGACTAGAAAAGGACCCTAGAAGCTGGACTGACCCCAGATGATGCAGCTCCGAGAAAATTATGCTTCTGCTTAAAGGGAAATACTGTATATCTTTTGCCACCCAAGGAATGCAAAATTCACTTGGGAATTTTTAAGAAAGCTGGAAGTTAAAACCCAAGTGTGAAGCTCTCTTCCCTAAGCGGAGGAACTTAGTTCAGTCTTTCTCCTCTGATTGCCAGCCAGGGCTGGGGAGAGGCAGAGCACTGGCCCCAGGCAAACTTGGTTTGAGGCCAAATTCCAGGACTCTTGGGGCTGACTGGCAGCCACTCTGTCTGAGCAACCTGGGGGATCCTGAGAAAAGAATGAACATCCGAATCCCAGAACAAAATCAGCAATGATGATGCTCCTGCAGCCCGGGTCTGGCTGGGAGGCCGCACAGTGGGGAGGATGAGGTCATGGTGACAAATGAGAGAAGGGGGAGGGCTCTGGAGTGCAGCAAGTCTGCCCACCAGCCAGAGCCAGGCGCTCACAGCAAAGCCAGCACCTCTCTTGTCTACCACTGCTCTCTTGTGTGATAGTAGGAGAGTCACAATGGTTTTGGACTTCAGTCTATCCAGTGAGAAGATAGGAAACACAGCAGCAGCAGCTAGGTTCAGGAATGTCCAGAAAGTGAATAGAATTATTAAAGAAAAAGGGACTGGGTTGCTAGGAGTTTGGGTGGAGCACAGAGGATTTTTAGGTCAGGGAAGCTTTTGTGTGACATTATAATGATGGATGCATGACATTACACATCCTTAAAACCCTTAGGAAGTATAGCACCAAGAGGGAACTCTAATGTAATCTATGGACTTTGATTGATATTGATGTGTCAATGTAGGTTTATCTATTGCAACAAATAGACCACTCTGGTGGGGCATGTTGATGATGGGGGAGGATGTCGGGAGGGAGGGGAGGATGTTGAAACTCCGTGTATTTTCTGCCTCATTTTGCTGTGAATCTAAAACTACCCTTAAAAAAAAAAAGTCTATTATTTAAAATAAAGCAAAAGGGATTGACCTGGGGGGTAATATTGCCAACTTGGGGCTGAGTAAAGAGTTACTGAACAGCTGTTGAAAAGAAATCAACCATGTGTGTTTATTGTCTGGTCCAAAAGCCTACTTTAGGGCTATAAAGACAAAGTAATCAGATATTAAGTAAATAGTGATATTTTATCAAGGAAGATGTAATAAAAGAGATTAAGGAGTTCCCACAAACATTCGTGTACCATAAAATTGCTCACATCTTGGTGCTGAGTCGTCCGGTCCATTCGATGGGTATGGTAGTTTAATTTGGAACTTGGAGGGAGGAAGTAGACAAAAAACATTGCAGTTGCATTTTCTGCACCTCATTGGTATGCTTTTAGGTCATTCCAAGATCACTGCCTTTTAGGACTTAGGAGATACAGTTACCTTTTGATGATCTGCAAGTGCTTTTGTTCAGCATGTAGGTTTCCTGCTTTTTGAAGAAAGTCAGGATTATATATTGACCTGAAGACAGTGAAGCAAGGAGCCCTCAGCCTAGCACTGTTGTGGTAAAATGGTGGTGGTGCATCTACTGTCCAATAGAAAACTCTCTGTGATGACAGAAATGTTCTAATTTGTACTTGTCTGATGTGGTAGCCACCAGCCACATGCAACTACTGAGCACTTGAAATGTGACCAGTGCAATCGAGGAACTGAAAATTTCATTTTATATTAATATCTTTAAACTACAAATTTAAATCATTTTATTTTATTAACTTTAAATTTTAATATTTTAATAGCTTTAAATTTACATAGCCACACATGGCCAGTGGCCACTGTATTAGACGGCATGGGTCTAGGGCCATATCCTTCAGTAGTGCTTTTCCTACTCACCTCATGGTTTCTCAGGAACTTGCTTTGCACGTATCTGTGTGTCTGTGGAGAGGAGGGAATCATGCACAGGAATGCTGCAGGAATTTCCATGGATGTGCCAAAGGCTTACCTTCAACCCACAAGTATCTCAGACCCAAAATGCTGGAGCATCCTACTGCATATCTACCTTTCACCTGAAAAAAAGAAAACATACAATGGAATCTAGGAAACAACGCAGGGATTATGTAGAATTTCTTCGCTGTATATCTTGTTTTAAAAAATGTCATTACATTTATAGTTGTATTATGTATAACGGGTCGTGGGATCAAACTGAGGTCTAAGGCTAGTCCTGGCTTTCGTGCCTTTCAGGATTTAGGAGATACAGTTACCTTTTGATGACCTGCATGCCCTTTGCTACCAAGTTGCTGTCTGGCCTGTGGCAGTCCTCCTGGATTTCACTTTCCCCATGGTTAGTAAATAAAATGGGATAAACAACTGGTTAGCGCTTCGATATTATCTCAGATCTGAACAGAATATATAATTTTCTATTAAAAACATGGAGATGGAAAACTTTATTTTAGACTGGTCTAAATCTGTAGCAGATTATTCAAAGTGCGTACCACGTTCTACAGCATGTTGCAAAGGAGAAAAGGGTGCTGTGGTGCAATCAGCCTGGGATACGTAGGTTAAGACTACATAGGTTTCTTGATTTCAGGACTCCTCAGAGCCTTTAATATGCGAGTGTGCGTTATGACTTTTCAGGTGGGGAATCCAGCTGCTGCCTTTCTCAAAAGACCCCCAAAGTATTTCTGTGTGAGGAGCATCTTCCAGGAAGGACTAATGGCTTGTGGAACACACTTTGGGAAATGCTGATCTTGAGGCAGCGTGAGTGTTTTTTAGGGACTCAGCTGTCTCCCCAACTTTGGCCTGTCCTTACCCATCATGCTGGGCATGCAGGAATGGAATTCTGTACGTGGCAAAGGGCTGAATCCTGCTTTTCTTCACACAGGTGCAGCTCCCCATGGCCCCAGCTTTCCAGCTGCTCCCACACAGCCTGTTTTGTGCTAGGGCTATCGTGATTTGCAAATTACTTCTGTAGTTCAAGTGCATGGACCCAGAAAATGCCCCTGCTTGAGGGCCAATGTTGACCAAGACCTTCAGCAGTAATGTGACCTCTGTGGGAGCTGGCAGCACCTCGCAGAGGGCAGAGTTTGGCTCTGTGCTTCTACCATTGGTGGTAAATTCTGCTGAGCTCTGTGGATCCATCTGGATGAAAAGGTCTGTATAAATGCAAGATCATTATCATTATCAGCTGTCCCAGTCGGAGCCTACTGATTCGCAAACCCACAGTCAATGGGGCCTTTCCAACAATTCCATTGTACATGGCTTGGAAAAGGTGTAATCACACGAAGTTGCATACCTTCTGGAGAGACAGACACGTTCATGTCTGTCCCAGGAGTGATGGAGAGGAATGTCTCCGGCCCCTCATTAGGCACATGGACAGAGGTGCCCTACAGGTCTGGTCCAGGTCAGAGACAAGTCAGAAGCTGCATCTGGAGCAGATCCAGGATCTTGTCCTGGTACACATGAGGGGCCAGCATTGCCCTTGCACCTTTATAGCTCAGGTGCTTTCCGGTGCTACCAGGAAGCTGCTGGGAAGAGAGGGAGGCTGGGGAGTGTCCCAGGACAATGCTTCCTTCACTCATGTTCCTTTTTAACTTTAAAAAATGGCCTCCATGATCCCAAAAGTGGTCTTTTGGTGTGAGGGAAGTGGTTGCTCTAAGGAAAGTCTCTGCTCGACACACGCAAAAATTCTCCGCCATGACCTTGGACCATGTCTCTGATAAAAAGACTGGTTGGGTGAGGAGTCCAGCCCCCTGACCCTCCCATCTGGCCTGAGTCCTCTGTTGCAGGGGTCCTCAATCCCCAGGTTACGGATCAGTACCAGTTCCTCTTAGGAACTGGGCCGCACAGCAGGAGGTGAGCAGCAGGCCAGTCAGCAAGCATTGCTGCCAGAGCTCCGCCTCCTGTCAGATCAGTGATGGCATTAGATTCTCGTAGGAGCGTAAACCCCATTGTGAGCTGACCATGTGAGGTGTCTAGGTTGCATGCTCCTTATGAGAATCTAACTAATGCATGATGATCTGAGGTGGAACAGTTTCATCACAAAACCAAGCCCCCCCACCCCCGCCCACTGTGAACTCAGAGAGCACCTCAGCCTGTGGTCAGGTACCATCTACAGCACTTGTGCCTTAAACACCCATCAGCAGATGTGAAGATTTCCCAAAGCATGCCTCAATTTAGGGTGGTGCAAACTAGTGTAACCTCTTGCCTATGAATGAAGACTAAGGGCTCCATCCAACCAGCTCGCTTGTCTGGGTCCAGTCTCCAGGACTCTTCCAGCTTCCCTGTAGTAAAAGAACACAGCTTGGTGGGCAAGGTTCATTTATCAGGTGCAAAGGGCCACCTTGATGAATTCTTAATATTTAATGGCTTATGAGTCTAATAATAAAAAAAATTAAAACTCTATCTCTTGTTGTTCTTAAAAATGAGCCTGATTTATCCCATTCATTAGGCCCTTATGTCTCTGTCTGGAACCAAGATGTCAGATCTTTAGCCTAAGTAACATTAAGAGTAAGGAGGATAATGCAAATAATGCCCAAGTCTGCCCTTAAAAAATCATAAAGAAATGAATAGGCTATCCCAGGTTTACTAGCACATATTTCACCAGCTGTGCTTAGCAAATACAGTCCTCATGAGTGCTACCTTTTATTTGGCAGTAAAACCTCTTATAATCCCATCTGTAAACCCAGTACTTAGTATGGAAGGAGCCCAGTAGCTAACATCAACTGGCTCAGGAGCGCCCTCTCCAGGTGCTGATTTTCATTCATATCCCAGACTACCAGAATTGCATGTAAGGCGGGTGGATCACGAGGTCAAGAGATTGAGACCATCCTGGCCAACATGGTAAAACCCCATCTCTAATAAAAATACAAAAATTAGCTGGGTGTGGTGGTGTGAGCCTGTAGTCCCAGCTACTTGGGATGCTGAGGCAGGAGAAGCGCTTGAACCCAGAAGGCAGAGGTTGCAGTGAGCCAAGATCATGCCACTGTACTCCAGCCTGGTGACAGAGTAAATAAATAAATAAATACATAAATAAAAGAAAAAGATAGAGGAAGGCGAGGAAAGGGAAGTAATTATGTTATTTTGAGTCTGGTAGCAATGGATGAGGTGCTCATATGTCCTTCCTTAAGCCTCTTCCACTGGACCCTCAACACCAAATCAGGAAGTAAATTTTATTATGCTGGTTTTGCAGATGAGGAAACTGAAGTTTGCAGGCATTAAGTAAAGAATCCAAGTTTCCATAACCTTGGAACTGGAATTAGCAGGATGTTGGGATTAATGCCAGGATGACCAGCTTCTCATTCTCTGTTCTTCTGACTATCCCGCACATACACCCTTTGCCTTTTTGTCTATTCCTGATGTTACTGCTCCTACTCATGTGACCGAAGTTAGTAGTTGTTTAATTTCTCATAACCTCAGTATTCTGACCTATTCAATGGAAATAGCAATATTTGTTCCACTGCCCTCCCTGGTTGTTGTGTGGACAAAATGAGATAATATGTGAGAAAGGGAAGGAGAGAGGCTTTCCTTGCCTCTTTTTAAAGGTTTCAGGCCAGTTCTATCCAACTCAATCAAGGAAGGGAGAATGACTAAGTGTGTGGAGAGAACGCTCTGGGTGAGGTGTGATTCTAGAGTAACAAATCAGCTGTTTATACTCCATATGAGCACATCTCAAGGTATGGGAAGTTTGTTGGGTTTTTTTTGTTTTTTAAATCCCACACCTTAAGATGAAATTCTGTCCCACTGAGACCCTGCTGAGCAGAAAATAATAGGTATCAACCACCTTTCCTCAAGCTTCCTCCACCTGAAGCCTGAGAGCAATGTGGCTGAAGGGAGACAGGAGGTGTGTGGTAAAAGGGTGGAGAGGTTTATAGCTTGAATGATTTTTTTCACTAGGTCATCTCGTGGCCTCCGTGACAGTGGGGGTGAAATTATTAAAACAGAAACTCCTTCACTGCAGCAGGTTTAGTTATGACACATATGATGTTTTATAAAGTCCTTAGTTCTGTCCAGTATGGGAAATTTTCAGATCAAACCTCAATCAGAAAGTTATTGAACTAGCTGAGAAGAGGAAGATAATGTGGAGACAGAACTGTAGTCCCACATAGGATGGGGCAGTGGGCCAGGGCACACATGTGCAGGTTACAGGGAAGCACAAAGCCATAGGGCCAAGCAAACAGAGAGAGGCAGTTCAAAAGAGGAGTGCAGGTTGAGTACTGGGCAGCTTCTAAAGTGTATGGAAGAGAGAGAATCTTCTGAGAGTCACTTTTGGCAGAGCCCATGCAGATTTTTTAAAAAGACTTTAAAAATGTTGAGAACATTTCAAATGTGCAGAAAAAAATGCAAATATATCCAAAGAACTCCCCAAAACATATTCTTTATGCAGACTCACCGAGTGTTAACATTTTGCCACATTTACTTTATCATGCTGTCCCTCTCCCTTCCTCTCTCTCTATAATTTTTTTTCCTGAAATTTAAGAGCAAGTTGTAGACATAATGACATTTTAATCCTATATACTGTGTGGATTTTCCAAGAACAAGGTCATTCTTTTATATAACTTCAGTACAATTGTCAAAGCTAGGAAATTTAGCAAAATTTTTTATTGAATCCAGAAGTAGGTAAATTTTTTTTTCTGCAAAGGGCCAGATAGTAAATATTTTCAGTTTATGGGCCAGGGGTGTTCAATCTTTTTGTTTCCCTGGGCCACATTAGAAGAAGAAGAATTGTCTTGGGCCGTACATAAAGTATACTGACACTAATGATGTTGATGAGAAAAAAAAACTTCAAAAAAAAATCTCATAATGTTTTAAGAAAATTTACAAATTTGTGTTGGGCTGCATTCAAAGCCTTCCTGGGCTGCATGCAGGAAGGGTTGGCAAGATTGTTATAGGCTATACAGTCTCTGTCACAACTATTCAACCATGCCATTGTCATATAAAAAACAGCCATAGACAATACATAAATGAATGGACACGGCTGTGTTCCAATAAAACTTTATTTGAAAAAATGAGTGGCAGGCCAAATAGGGCTACAGGGCCATAGTTTGCTGATGGATGATCAAACCTGTGTCTTTCATGATTGACATTCTTTTTTTTTTTCTTTTTTTTCTTTTCTTTTTTTTTTTTTTTGAGACAGGGTCTCCCTCTGTCATCTAGCCTGGAGTGCAGTGGTGCAATCATGGCTCGCTATAGCCTCCATCGCCTGAGCTCAAGTGATTCTCCTACCTCAGCCTCCTGAGCAACTGAGACCATAAGCATGTGCAATCACATCCAGCTAATTTTTTATTTTGTTTTGTTTTTTTGAGATGGAGTCTCACTCTGTTGCCAGGGCTAGAGTGCAGTGCTGCGATTTCGGCTCACTGCAACCTCCACCTCCTGGCAAGCGATTCTCCTGCCTCAACCTCCATAGTAGCTGGGATTACAGGCACGGGCCACCATGCCCCACTATTTTGTTTTGTATTTTTAGTAGAGACAGGGTTTTGCCACATTGGCCAGGCCGGTCTCGAACTCCTGATTTCGGGTGATCTCCCTGCTTCGGCCTCTCAAAGTGCTATGATTACAGGTGCAAGCCACCAAGCCTGGCCCACATCCATCTAATGTTTTTATTTGAAGAGATGAGGTCTTGGTATGTTACCTAGGCAGGTCTCGAACTCCTGAGCTCAAGGGATGCTCCTGCCTTGGCCTCCCAAAGTGCTGGGATCACAGATGTGAGCCACTGTGCCTCGCTAATAATTGACATTCTTGAAGAGCACAGGCCAGTTATTCTGTAGAATGTCCTTCAATGTGGTTTTCCCTGATGTTTCTTTGCAATAAAATTTAGGTTACATAATTTTAGCAGGAATATAACACAAGTGATGTGCTTTTCTTAGTACTTCATAGCAGGGCCCCATGATGATGGTTGGCCCTCTTATTGGTGCTGAAGCCCATGTTTTTAAAATGAGGGATTTGAGTAATTTCAAACAGAATAAGAAATGGTTCTGCAGATGGTAGCAAGAGCCGTGGCACATAGAAGGTACATCTGAAGGGGAGGAGCTGGGCAAGGAGAAAGGGCATCCAAGCCTTGCTAGAGCACAAAAGTGGAGCAATAACAATAGTTATTAGTAATAATGAGGTTCAGTATATAATAAAAAAGTGGAACAATAACAATAGTTATTACTAATAATGAGGTTCAATACATAATATTGAACACTAATGTGCCAGACACCATGAAAAGTATTTAAAAATATGTCATCTCCTTTAATCCTCTCATAATGGTATGAAACATGATCTATTATTATTCCATTTCACAAATGGGATAGTAAAGGTGTAGGGGAGGTGGGAAAGTGCAACAGTAGCCCCAGTTCTTCTCTCCCCCCTATATCTATTGCCGTTGCCATGTAACTTTGCTGTTCTTTCCACAAAAGGGCCAGGGTATTGTACAGGAGGAAAAATATCTTTTCCTCACCTGTTGCTAGGTTCATGGCTAAGGCCTCTGTAACAAAAGATGGTTTAACAAGAGAAAAGCTTACAAATTTATTTAAGATAAGTTTTACATGACACAGGAGCTTTCTAAGGAAAGAAAGACTCAAAGAAACAGGTAGAGTTGTGTATTTTTATGCTAAGTTTGATGAAGAATGGACAGTCATGAAGACATATAATTGGACAAAAGGGTTATGATCTAATGGTAATAAACTGGGAGAACTTAGCAAGGCCTCTTTGCTCAGATTCTTCTCTGATACCCTGTGTCTTCAGAGATAAAGATGTTTCTTTCCTCCAGGTATAGGGAGGACATCTTGCTAACGGGGGTCTTACATGACCCACTTCAGGGTAAGGTTAGAAAATCGTTCTTAGGTTTTGTGACTTGCTTCAAGGCAGAAGGGTGAGAGAAAGGTGAGAGTGACCTTTCTTCTTCTGTTGTTTCTTCAGATTCCCAGTTGCCATATTTTAGGGTAGTGTGTCCTGAACTCTGTCACCGTATTTTCTTACCCCTTGATACTGTGTTTGGCTCATTATTTTGACCAAAGGAATGAGGCAAAAGTGACCATGTACCAGTTTGGAGCTTAAGTCTTGGAGACTCTGCATGTTTCTGCTTGCTCTCTTGTACCTCTGCCATTGCCAAGAGAAGAACATGATGTGGGCTCCCTCTGGTCGTGAGAAGAGGATGAGAGATGTGCGGAGCAGAGCTTTAGCATCCAAGCCCAGCCTATGTCAGCCAAACCCCAGTTGACTTGCAAACTTGTAAGAAATATAAAATGATTGTTAATTTAAGTCACTGTATTTGGGGATGATTTGTTATGCAGCACTGGCTAACTGATATAAAGGACTTAACTAACTTGCCCATGGCCACACAACTACAGTAGTCCCCACTTGTTCAGGGTTTTGCTTTCTGCAGTTTCAGTCAGAAAATAGGTGAGTAAAATTCAATAAGATATTTTGAGAGAGAGAGAGATCACATTCATATAACTTTTATTACAGTATATTGTTATAATTGTTCTATTTTATTATTAGTTATTAATCTATTACTGTGCCCAATTTATAAATTAAAGTTTATCATATGTACTTATATATATAAAGGAAAAAACATAGTATATATGTATAGGGTTCAATACTCTGTAAGGTTTCAGGCATCCACCAAGGGTCTTGAAACATATCTCCTGCAGATAAAGGGAGACTAATGTACCGAGTTATGCAGCCAGATTTTGAAGACAAATGAATATTCCAAAAACTGTCATTTTAACCATCATGCTTTAGTTATGCATTGCTGTATAATTTACGTTTATGTGGATCTTTCCCAAAAATCCTTTTGTTGACTTTACAGAGTCCATGTGTTCTTAGAGAATCAGGGGTCCTTAAAATGTCGGGGATCATTTAGAGAATCTGAGCCTACTTTCCTTCTCCCCATCAAAAGATCATGCAAACAAACACACAAGACTGCATGCAATTTTGGTTGGTTCATGGGTCCCCCAAAGCTTTTCCATGAATCACCCAGAAATGTATGAACTACAGGTAAAGAATCCTGGTTCTACATCTGAATCTGATCCAGGTGGACCCTCCCTAATGGCTACAGTCAAGATTTTTGATTATAAAAAAAAAAAAAAAAGTGGACAGACTCACTTGCTAGATTTTTCCCTTTCATTTGTGTAGTATTTTCTGTATTTGATGCCAGGCTACTTTGTTTATCCTCATACCTCCCATTTCCAAAGCCCCTTGGCTACACTCTAAAAGCCAAAAACATCTTTGTAGTGGTCTAGAAACAAGTGGGTTGTGTCAGAGTTGCTCTCCTGCTCCATTTTCTATGCCTTTGCCATGGCCTCTGCCCTGCTTTGCTTGTGTTTCTGGCTTAAATTAGACCATATTTAGAATACCTCAGTCAGCCCCTCATTCTTCCTTTCTGGTAAGGCGTGGTGTTGGTTTCTCTCTCAGGCCCAGTATCCATGTGTCCAAATGCTATGAGCTAGAAAGCTAGCAATAGCTGACATTGCTGAAAGCTCACTATGTGCTAAGTATGGAGAAAAGTGCCTTTTACCCATCATCTCACTGAATCCTTATAACAACCCAGTTAAGGGGTTCCTTATAGTTCCTTATAGTTAAGGAAGCTGTGGCTAAGAGCTAAGTAAACAGGTAAAGAGTGGTGCCAGGACCTGAACCCAGATTCCATAGCCCATATTATTACCTACTGGCCGCCTTTAGCGCTAAACCTCTGGACTTCTCTATTGTTTTTTTGGGTTATCTTTTATGCTAATTGAAGGCAGAGTCTATGTCCTGTAATGATCTCCTAACTCCGTTTACTCCATAAATTATAACTCTCCTCACCCCCATGGGCTTATAGTCCCAGGAATGAATTTTTGTTTGGCTTTCCTGTCCCATTTTGTTCTTACCACATCAGTTCACAGGAACTGGGCCCTTTCTCTGATCCCCAGTATGACAGGCTGGCCCTGAAGAGATTTCGTGGTTGATAATTGGCTACCATGTGACCCCCAAATTACCCTGACCCTCAATCCACTCCTAATGAGTCCCTGTGGAAGCCACCATATGATGGTTGTCTACTGTTCATGTGATGCCCATGCCTTTTCTGTATGGTTTGGAATGGCCAGGAAAGGTTTCCTGGGGAGATTGAACCTGGGCTGGTCTTTGAAAGCTGATAATCTGAAAGGCATGGGGAAAGAAATCATTCGTGTGTACAAGGATGAACTCCAAAGAGGCTGTTTCTAGGAACACAAACAAGTATGGATTCAGTCATACAGTGATATTTTGTGTCCACCATTTTGGTGAAATTTGTGCTTCTTCAAGCAGTTGGATTTGTACAATGCCCCCCCCAAAACAGAGGCTTAAGTTGTTAGACACATGCAGGCAACAGACAACTGTCTTTTAGGTAAACCTCATAAAAAGAGCTGATAAAGAAACACATCGGCTGGGCGCGGTGGCTCAAGCCTGTAATCCCAGCACTTTGGGAGGCCGAGAAGGGCGGATCACAAGGTCAGGAGATCGAGACCATCCTGGCTAACACGGTGAAAACCCGTCTCTACCAAAAAAAAAAACCAAAACAAAAAACTAGCCGGGCGAGGTGGTGGGCGCCTGTAGTCCCAGCTACTCGGGAGGCTGAGGCAGGAGAATGGCGTAAACCCGGGAGGCGGAGCTTGCAGTGAGCTGAGATCCGGCCACTGCACTCCAGCCTGGGCGACAGAGTGAGACTCCGTCTCAAAAAAAAAAAAAAAAAAGAAAGAAAGAAAAAAGAAACACATCATCCCTTTATTAGAAGGAGAGGAGAAGATGGTAACTAAGAGGTCACCAAAAAAAGGCCAAGGCTTCTAAGGTTTTGTTTTGTTGTATTTTAATCTCTCTCTGGTCAAATAAGGACAAGTATTATCTAAATGCCTGAGGAGCAGCAAGTGAGATGGAAAGACCAGAAATCAGGTAGCACTCCGGAAATCAGTGGTCCATTCACAGGGAAAAACTGAAAGTGTTCCCACCCTAGGACCTGAGGATTTGTAGTTTCAAAAGTGGCCAAAGGAGGCAAAGAAGAATGCTATTGGTCATATTGGGAGGACTGGGATGCTGACGAACTTGCCAAAGTCTTCAGGGACAACAAACAGTAACCCTCATCATCCAGGTCATTGCTGCCAAGTCAGGAAGCTTGGTTAATCACCTCAGACAATGTGGGTTGGGTCCTTAAGACCAACACAAGAACGTATGAGCAACCAAATCCTCAGTGTTTGGGAATGTGGGCCCAGGGTGGATTACAGGTGAGCTGGGAGGTTGTCAGTCAATCCATTATAACTTTAAGTTCCCTGAGTTTGCCAAACGCCTTAGGGTAGGAGTGGAATTCAAGACAAGTAGCTGGATGCAGGTTTAAATATGCAGAGATGACCCTAGTATCCTCCATCCCCTACGTCTTAGTGCATCTTACACTTGATGGGTGATGGTATGTCTTTGGAGAGAGTAAAAGTGAAGGTGGGGTGGGATGGTTTATCTCTTTCCTTTCCATCTCTACCAAGTAACACCAGCTTTCTGTTGGAGGGAGGAAGCTGATTTTTATCCTCTTTTCTCCTAGGTTGAAAGTTTTAAAATTTGTCTAACTTCTGAGAAAAATGCCTCAATCTCTTATTTCTTTTTTTTTAATGGTTCAATCTGTTCTTCTGTTTTCCTATCAGACATTGTTGGAAAGTTAAGAATAGCAAGCAAGTTCACTCTGATGGTAGTTTCTTTTGCCGTGCAGAAGCTCTTTAGTTTAATTAGATCCCATTTGTCAATTTTGGCTTTTGCTGCTGTTGCTTTTGGTGTTTTAGACATGAAGTCTTTGCCCATGCCTATGTCCTGAATGGTACTACCTAGGTTTTCTTCTAGGATTTTTATGGTATTAGGTCTAACATTTAAGTCTCTAATCCATCTTGAATTAACCATGGAATACTATGCAGCCATAAAAAAGGATGAGTTTGTGTCCTTTGTAGGAACATGGATGCAGCTGGAAACCATCATTCTTAGCAAACTATCACAAGAACAGAAAACCAAACACCTCATGTTCTCACTCATAGGTGGGAACTGAACAATGAGATCACTTGGACTCGGGAAGGGGAACATCACACACCGGGGCCTATCATGGGGAGGGGGGAGGGGGGAGGGATTACACTGGGAGTTATACCTGATGTAAATGACGAGTTGATGGGTGCTGATGAGTTGATGGGTGCAGCACACCAACATGGCACAAGTATACATATGTAACAAACCTGCACGTTATGCACATGTACCCTAGAACTTAAAGTATAATAATAATAATAAATAAATAAATAACAAAAAAACAAAAACAAAACAAAACAAAACAAAAAAAGAATAGCAAGTAAGTTTCCTAAAGCAAAGTTAGGAATAGCAGAACTAATTCCTTGACTCTGGAGAGCTTGTGGGCCATAAGATGCAAATGAATGCTAAATTGATCATTGATACGCTAGAAAACTTCAACCCAGGGCATCTCTTGGTAGTTTTCTTTGACTTCCTATGTCCTTCAGGCCCACTGCAGAATTAAATGCTACCCCATCTTTCAACACATTGCACTGTGTGTGTGTTAATAGAATTTATCACATTGTATTGCAATCAGTTTATGACCTCCTTGAGAAGACAGATTGGATCTTCCTTCATTTTTGTGTGCCTGGAACCAAGTAGATGTTCAGTAATTAATTGTTGGTTGACTTGAAGTACATTTTCATGTACCTGCCAGAATAAAAATTCTTTAGAAATAAATATGTAAAACATAAACTTTGATAGAGATGCTCTTTTCATTTATCTTTTTCTAAAGCTTTCCTTTAAATCACTTCATCTTGCTTTCCAAGAGACCATCTTATTTTCCCCTGGGAGTCTGGACAAACCTCCTCTCTACTTCCTGTCAAAGATGAATTCCCTCTTATAGTATTCTTAGAAGTATAGCACAGCCATTTAAAAATTATTTTAAAAATGGAGTAACCTCCACTAACATATCTGACATATCTGCTAATATTACAAGATTCAGATTCTATAAAAGTTTTTTTCCTAAAAAGCATCTAATTGATCAGTATCATGTATTTATATGATAAATGATACTGACCAATGAGGTGCTTTTTAGAAAACAGGATTCAATTAATTGAAGCAGCTCTCTACAGAGATGGTTTTTTCATCATTAATGGATTTTCTCTAGTACTTTTTTCATAGGGATGTTATGAGGTGATAAGAATAAGCTTTGACCTTGGAGTTAATCTGGACTCTAGAGTCCTCCGTGTTTTTATAAAAATACATCAGGGTTGCAGAATTAACCACCATTGTGCCTTGTCCAGGGCCCCAGGGGTCAGTATATAAGGAAGTTGTGTCCATTCTTCAAGAACAGAGACATCTCATTTAGGGATTAAGAGTATGTGACAGATTAAGGAAGTTTATCCCTTTAAGCATGAAATCTTTTCTATTATTTTAAAAATCTTAGATAGAAATCTCTTTCAAATGCATTACACGCTTACCCATCTTCCTTTTTTGTCTTTTCTCTGCTTATTTCCTAAGTTCTCAGTGCTGCACATAGTTTACTCTTTTCCTAGGGGCTCAGGGCAACATCGCAGCTGGGGCTGGCCATTCTACAAGGAAGCCCCAAGGTTCTTCATTCTAGAAAACCCATCTGGGATTGTTCACCTTTCCTACCTCTCCCCCACTCCTCAAAATGAAATAATATTAAATTTTTTGCTGGTCATAGGAATAATAGATATTGTTGAAATTTAAATATAAAATAGGGCTATATAAAGTATAGATAACAATTGAGAATGTGTCATTTAGGAATTTTTAAATGCTTACAAACACACACTATTTGTTAGCTGTATGACCTCGGACAAGGTCAGGAACCTTCCTTTTCTTGCTCCTGTTTTCTAGTCTATAAACTAGGGATCATAGCAACCTTACAAGATTGTTGTGAGGGTCAATTGAGCAGTTGGTAGAATAGCTGGCATATAGCAAGGGTTCAAGAAAGGTTTATTCTTTCCCCTAACCTTCCCCTTGGTAAATTATTTTAAGAGTTAGTATAGTTTAAAATACTAGTTCCACGGGCCCTTCCTCCAGTGCTGTCAGTGAACATTTATTGAGATGTGACCATGTGTAGTAATGCCAACATGATTGAACACATTCTGTGTGCCAAGTTATCTGTTTTAATTCTCAAAACTCCTGTGATGCAACAACTATTGACTGTCCCATTTCACAGATGAAGAAACTGAGGCTTGGTGAGACCAAGTAACCTGCCAAGATTACAACGCTAGAGCCAGTGGTGGGTAGAGCCAGGACTTACATGGAGGAAACCTGACACCAGACCCTGTGTGCTCAACGGCCTCATTATTTTGCCTCTCAATAGACCAAGATAATATAAGAAAGAAGTATGTCAAGCTGGGGAGATAAAATATGGAGATGTGCATAGGTCACTAATTCCCAAACACAGGTATCTATTCTCTCTTGGGCTTATCTTGCCCCATGGCATAAAGGAGGCTTCACATGGCTGACTTCCTCTGCTCCATGTTGGACCTGACACTCTCCTGGCTGTGGATGCTCCACTCTTACTGCAACTGACCCACAGTAACTGAGCTCTCCTCTACCAATGCCATCTCCACGCCCCCTTCAGCTAGTGACTCCACTGCTCCTCTCAGGCCTGGAATCTTGGCTTCATGCTTCCCTTTCTTGGCTTCTCTTCTCCTCTGTCACCCCATTGTCCTTTCTTTCATTTGAAAGGCCTCCTAGTTCTGTGGTTACTCTTCATTTCTCATCCATTCCCTAGGTCAAGCCTTCATGACCTCATGCCTAGATAATGACAAGAACTTCACTCCTACTTTTTGAAAAACCTAGTTCCTCTAGATGCATAGAAACGCAAATATTTGGAACTAGAAGAATTTTTGGGAGACCAACTACCTAGATTTCAAAAAAATGTGTCTCCAGAATCTGCCTTTCTCATTTAAGACTCAACTCAAGAGGCACTTCCTTCATGCCACTGACTCTGGCTCCTTAGGGAACTTGTGCTTTGGGTAACATTCATTCTGCTTGCTCAGCTGGGTGTAGGGACCAGGTGTTCTTGATTCCCACCCCCACAGCACCCAGCACAGGGCCATGTACACAAAATTTGTTCAATAGATAGCTATTAATTGATGAGTCAGTGAAGCAGACAATTGTATAAATTAAGAGGGTACCACAGGGACTGCAGTAATTAGGCAAGACTTCATGAAAAATTAAGACGTGTGGTGGGCTTTAGAGGATGAGCATTCTGATTAATTTTATTTATTTTGGCCAGAAACAAAAATTAGATCTGCAAAAGGGTTTTTGCTTTGCTTTGAGGTGGTCTGGGAGATCTGTGGAGACGTGGCCTTCTCGCGGTTGCTGACTGCCAGACAGGTATCTCCAGAAGGAGCCTTCCACTTGAACTCCAGATTTGTCTGTCCAACTGCGTGCTTGACAGTTCCATGTCACAGACATCCCAAATTCCTCATGTCCTGGACCATTGCTGCCTTTCCCCTTTCCACCTGCTTCACCTGTGGTCTTTCTCATATTAGCTAATGGTACTTCTATCTTCCTGCTTGCCCAGGCCCTGAACCCCAGAGCAATCCCTGACTGGCCTTGTGCACTTGACATCCAAATCAACAAAAAATCCTCTCAGTTCTACCTTCAAAATATGTCCAAAATCTGACTTCTTATCCCTTTTACTGCTCTGCTCCCTTCTAACTGGCCTCCCTACTTTCCTTCTCACCAACCATATTTTCTTTTTTTTTTTTATTATACTTTAAGTTCTGAAGTACATGTGCAGAACATGCAGGTTTGTTACATAGGTATATGCATGCCATGGTGGTTTGCTGCACCCATCAACCCATCACCTACATTAGGTATTTCTCCTAATGCTATCCCTCCCCTAGCCCCCCAACCCCCAACAGGCCCCAGTGTGTGATGGTCCCTGTGTCCATGTGTTCTCACTGTTCAACTCCCACTTAAAAGTGAGAACACGTGGTGTTTGGTTTCTGTTCTTGTGTTAGTTTGCTGAGAATGATGGTTTCCAGCTTCATCCATGTCCCTGCAAAGGACATGAACTCATCTTGTTTTGTGGCTGCATAGTATTCCATGGTATATATGTGCCACATTTTCTTTATCCAGCCTATCATTGATGGGCATTTGGGTTGGTTCCAAGTCTTTGTTATGCCAACCCTATTGTCAACACAGCAGCCAAAGTGAATCTTGGTAAAATACATGCCAGATCATGTTACTGCTTGGTTCAACACCCTGCAATGGCTCCCTGTTTCTATCAGAGAAAAACCAAAACCCTTACAATGGCTGCACAGTCTGGGGTCCCCAGAACCTCACTGACCTCATTTCTTACCACTCTTCCTTGGCTTATTCTCCTCCAGCCACACTGGGCATCTTCTCACCTTGTGAGGCTGCTTGGGCCTTGGAACTTGCTGCTCCCTCTGCCTGAACCCTTCCTTCCCCATGTATCTGCTAGGCTGATTCTCACATCTTTCAAGTCTTTGCTTACATGTAGGGTGATCATATGTCCCTGTTTGCCCAGGACAGTCCCAGTTTGCACCTGTTGTCCCAGCACAGTTATGAATAGCTTCCTTTTGTCCTGTTAAGTGTTTTTCAGTTTGGATGATAAATTATATGTTCACCCTACTCAAATGTCGTATTCTCAATGAGTCCTACCCACTCCATTTAAAGTTTACCCTCCAAACCAACCATTGACATTCCCAATTATCCTTACCCTATCCTATTTTTTCCATTGCAATGATCACTGTGTAACCTGTTATATAATTTGATTATTTGGTGAACTTTTCAATTGTTGTTCATAATCTCCCTCACTAGAATATATACTCCACCAAGGGAGGAATTTTTGTCTATTTTGTTCACTGATAATATCTTTGTCACCTTTCTAGTGCTTGGCAGGAGTTCAAAAAGTGTTTGATTAATGCAATCAGTTTGGAAGGCAAAGAAGTGTAAGTCCTTAGATCTTCAAATAGTTTATCAGGAAAGCAAGGCTGAATATGCGAGTGATATCAGACAGACACAAAATCCAGGAGGCGTGCTTGCTGTATCAACCTGCTTGAGAAGGATTTGGAAGTCATTTATTGAAAGCAAGGCTGAATATGCGAGTGATATCAGACGGACACAAAATCCAGGAGGCGTGCTTGCTGTATCAACCTGCTTGAGAAGGATTTGGAAGTCATTTATTAAAACCAGCATCCCATCTCGATGTGCTGTGTTAGGAACATCTTCAGAGCAGAAAATGGGGGTGAAGAAAGGGACGAGAAGACAATTATACTGGGAATCCAAGACAACTGACATAAAACTTCACTCTGGACTTCCCAGAGCCCAGGCAAAAGGAAAAGATCAGGTTACATAGCTTCTGTCTCCTCTCCTTGTTGCCTGATAAAAAAGAAAGGCATCTATTCAAAGAAGACATACAGCTCCAAGTTTTATGTTTCAAAAGGAAATCACCATGTTGGCTCTTTTTAATAGGGCATGTTGATTTTTTAAAGTGGGAGTAACCACACACCTTGGTGTGCCCAGGATAGTCAGTTTATACCTGCTGTCCCAAGGAAATTGTTAATATTCAATGTGTCTTGGTTTGGATGACATATTATGAAGTCATACTCTAAGGGACATTGAATGACATGACAGATAATGACTTTTGCCTTTACAGAGGAGATGCAGACAGTTTCCTCATATGACCTTTGGAAAGCCCAAGGCTATGAGGATAAGCTATGTTTCCTTGAGAATCAAGACACTCTTTGAGCAGCACACAGTTTCATATTTGCTCAGGATCAACTCAAATTTGGGGAAGTTCTACCATCAAGAAGCTCCTGAAGCTCCAGCTGGCTCTTGATATTTGCTGCCAGGATCCTCATTTACCAAACACTTCAATTACAGTGCCCCCCTTCCAGGTTCATTTGCTCACTGTGGGCCTTTGCAAGATGCTGGTGAGGTCAGAGTTTTCACTGGATCTGTTTGGGGTGCTGGAGAAGTTTCCTCATAGATTTATGAGTCTCTTTAATGTGGGCTGAAATGTGCATTCCCATCTACCAATAAGATGTTTTTTAGACAATAACACAATTTAGACCCCCATATGTTATATTTACAAACTACAGATTTCCCATGAAAAATCACTTCCTTCATTCTACCATGTTCAGTTGGATAGCACCTAAAAACAACAACAAAAAGCCACCTGGGTAAACTCAAGTGATTTTCTAAGAATCTAGTCTAACAATTGTCTGGGGTTTACAGCACTTTATGCGTTTTGAACTGGGAGGGGAAAGACTGGTTCTTTGTCTTGGCTCTGTTGTTCCTTCACCTCTCTAAGCCTTTATCTCCTCATGTGAAGGAGAGGATATGGACTGTATTCCATAGTACCTTGTAGTTTGATTGCTATAATTCTCCTGTAGAGCTGTTTGTTCAGAACATCTCAGCACTGGTGACAGGAATCTTCAGAACACCTGGTCTTCTGGGCTGTAGACATTAGAAGCTCCTCAGAGTGCAGCCTGCAGGGCCAGCCTGAGGCCTATGAGAAGGCAGAGAGAGTTGGACTACATTCTTGGTCCCTTCTCCTCACCTTGTTACTTCTCTTTTTCATAGCTCACGAAGTATCTTAGTCCCTTTGGGCAGCTATAACAAATTACCACAGACTGGGCGTCTTATTAACAATGGAAAGTTATTTCTCACCATTCTGGAGACTGGAAAGTCCAATATCAAGGCATCAGCAGATTCAGTGTCTGGCAAGGGCCTGCTTCCTGGTTCATAGAAAGCCTTCTTCTCACTGAGTCCTCACGTGGCAGATGGGGCAAGGGAGCTCTCCAGGGTCTCTCATGGTAGGACACTAATCCCATTACCTCATTACCTAATCACCTCCTAAAGACCCTACCTCCAAAAACCATCCCACAGGGATTTGGTTGCAACATACGAATTTTGGAGGGACAGAAATATTTGGTCTATCACAGGAGGGTCCTTCAACAGTGACAAGGTATGTCAGTACTAGGGTCTTGGGTAACCCCAAACTGCAAGAATTCTTTTCTTCACTTCTCTTTCCCCATCCATTAGTAAGAATGGATACAGTAGACCCATCACAAAAATGAATTACCTATTTGGAGCACTGACCATGTGCCATGCATGGTGCTAAGTATTTTGCCACATTTAATTGTCACAATGACCCCTGAGGCAGAATGATAGTTACTCCCATTTTGTGAGTGAGGTCCTGAGTCTCAGGGAGATGAAGACTTGCCAAAGGCCACGTAGTTAGGATGTAGCAATGTAGCATTCTAACCCAGATCTGTGTGTCTCTGAGGTGCACATGCGTAAAGCAACGTAAGCTGCTGAATTACATCTGCTGTCTTCAAAATGGCAGCCATTAATCTGATCCATTAAGCATGGGCCAATAGGAGAAACCATTAATCTGCCATTGCCTCTAACCTAACAAGACCAGTGAGGTAATTTCAGGTTAGCTTGAAGCGGGGAGAAAGGGGAGATGTCCTTCAGAGCTGTACTGCTCAGAGGGCTCTACTGTCACATCAACTGAAGCCAGAGGCACTAGGCCTGTGAGGAAGAAGGATCCAGCTCCTTTGTCCCTCAGAGTGGGCCTGGGCTGAACTGTGAAGGTGGGTCTGACGCCCTCTTTTCTCACGTCAGCTCCCAGCTTACTTCCAATTTGAAAGCCACCGAAGTGGATGCAAAAGGCAACAGAGCCTGAGGCCTTGGCACCTCTGCCCATCCTGCAAAGGTCAGCAGAGTCTTATCTAGAACACAGCTGCGGAGGCAATTTCCTTGAACACTCTGGGCTGGGAGACACTTTCCCCCCTTCTCCCTTTTGTGTTTCTCCTGCATTCCCACAGGGCTCCAGGACCCTGTGCTGGTGAAGTCTTTGAAGAAAGAGGGGGACACGGCCTGGGGGAACCAGCAGGGGAAGAGAGCAGGAGGAGGGAGGGCTATGTCTGGTCTGGTCTGGTCTCCCTCTCCACTCCCACATAAGACGCCTTCACCTGCAAGCTTCCTAACCTGAAGTACAAATGAGACCCCCCGGGATCCCAAAATAGCTCCCCTCACAGCTGCACAGCATCCTTTTATAGCCGTGCCTCCCTGCAGCCCCAGGCTGCCTCTGAGACGCACTTCTGAGGTCAGCGCCCGTGAACACCAGGCTCAATGTCGTTGGAGAACAGAACTGCTCATAAAGAACCTATTATGGTCTTGTCACTGTTTTTCAGGACTCGCCCCAACCCTCAGAGACTTTAAAGGGCCAAATTTGTTTTGATCTACAGCCAGACCACTTTTTGTCCAACAATAACCCAGAAGCGGGTCAGATTCCATCCCCTGTGCCCAGCAGCAGGTGAGGACGTTGCGCTTGGTGGCAGCAGGACAAATAGTACTGAAGTTATGCCTGGGCCTCAGGCCAAGTAACTCGGACACCCCCAGGGAAGATCGACTGGTGGGCTTTATGTATGTACACGTTCTTTTATTAGCAATAACACCTGGGCTATTAATTGACTTTCTTCACTCATGTTATTCATACTGATTCTGAATGCCAATTTATAAAGCAAAAAAAGAGCCCTAACCCCAACGAGTTGTGTTCCGTACTTTCTCTTCATACTCCATCTAAAACAAATTAACTTTGACCACTATCTCTCACATGGCTTATTTAGAGCGGGCCCAAAATAGTCCATGAACTAAGTACATTTTGCTTTTTCACTGTCAATCCTAAGTAGAGCCACGAGGGCAGGAGTGACCCTGGCTGGCCTCTCGAGTTGTAGTGAGCCTCCTACTTGCTGCAACAGCCACCAGCACTTGTCTTCATGAAATATTTTTTGTTAAAGCAAACTCAGGCCTCATCTGGAACTTGTCCCGGGCAATTCTCTGAAGTCAGGGTCTTTCTTTCTAAAGTCACTGAGCAAGAGCAAGTCTTGGCGGACCTACCATATCAGAGTGGAGGCCTGACATGAGCTAATAAAAGCTTAGGCCGTTGACTGCACACAGTTACAAGCTAAGACATCAGAGGCCCTCCATCAGGGGGGCCAAGAACTTATGTCCTGTAGCCACACAGCTTGCATTTCTGCCACATTTCCAGTAAATGCTAGGTGTGTGGCTCTCAAATAAGCTACTTCTGTTCCTGCATGCCAGTGCTCCTGTCTGTGGAGGAGGTATGGTGACAGTTTGTTGACATGAGATCTTCCCATATGGCATATGATACATATAAATCACTTGGATTAACCATCGTTATTATTTTGACAGGGAACCAAACCATATCACATATGATCTTTGTTGTATCTTATTTTCGAGCCAATGCTTTAAAAAATGTTAAACATATGCTACCAGTTGTCGTAAGGTAAATGATAAAACGGCCTTCTCCTCCCCTTCTCATTATATTGAGTCTCATTCATCTCTCAGAATCCTTTTCATTATCATTGTCACTAAAAGCATTCGGGGTTGGATCAGCGAATATTGCCTAAAGAAGAAAAAAAGAAAAATCAAAAACAAACTAATTTAGATGCATATAAAACAAAACTTTCTTTTTCTGTAAGTAAACTTAAACATTTTTTTGGTACTTTGAGTTCTCACCCTGGTAAACAGAAGAACCATAGTCACAGTCAATCTAGGGCCTTTCCTTTCAAAGCAGGAATTGGGTTTTTATTCTGGGGTGGGGAGTGGAGGAGGGGAAATCGGTTTGGAAATGGGGACCTCTGATCTTCAGCCACCATCATGCAGCCTCTCTTGCATCCACTCTGAAGTTTTTGTTTCCTCTGGGATTTGAATGTTTGTCTGTGGGGGTCACTTCTGCACTTCAAGGCTCTCCTAGTTTGTCTTTTTCTCAGTGGCTTTCATGCCACACAGGCTGTGGGAGCCTCAGGGAGCTGTTTGAGGTTCTGTATTATGTCTGTGCCAGTCTTGGGTTTTCCTCCAACCCCACGACATTCTGCAACCTGTGGGAATTCTACAAGAAGGCAGTCTCAGACCTGCTTGTCTAGACAGGACCTGCAGCTACCCCAGCCGCTACCACACCTGCATATGATTCGGCACAAGGAAACACTGAAGCATGGAATTTTCCTGGGCTCTACTCAAGAACAGGCACAGTCCCTCCTTTGTCACATGCCTTAACGTTGGACCAAGGCACGGTGCACTTCCTCAGGTACCAGTTGGCATCTACTCTCACTACTTCTTCATCTCTTATTCTTTCTTCCCTAGCTTATGACCTCTTTCACCTAGGGACAAGAAAAACTGAGCATGGGTATTTCTTGTTTTCTTCAAAATAGACTTTAATTTTAAGAAAAGTTTTAGGGTTATAGCCAAATTGAACAGAAAGTACAGAGATGTTCCATATCTCCCCTGCCCTCACGCATGCATAGCCTCTGCCACTATCAACATCCTGCACCAGAGTGGTACATTTGTTACAACTGATGAACCTGCACTGAAGTGTCATTATCACCCGAAGTCTACAGATTACATTATGGTTCACCCTCGGTATTGTACATTCTATGGGTTTTGACAAATGCATAATGACATGTATCCATCATTATAGTATCATATGGAATAGTTTTACTGGCCTAAGAATCCTGTGTGCTCTGCCTACTCATTCTTCCTCCCTGCCAACTCCTGGCAACCACTGATTGTTTTACTATTTCCGTAGTTTTGCCTTTTCCAGAATGTTATATAATTGGAATCATACAGTACATAGCTGTTTCAGATTTGCTTCTTTTACTTAGTAATATGCATTTAAGTTTTCTCCATGTCTTCATCTTCATGGCTTGCTAGCTCATTTGTTGGTAGTGCTGAATAATATTGCAATGTCTGGATGTACCAGTTTATTTATTCATTCACCCACTGAAGGACCTATTGATTGCTTTCAAGTGTTAGGAATTTATGAGTAAAACTTCTATAATTGTCCGGGCACAGTGGCTCATGCCTGAAATCCCAGCACTTTAGGAGGCCAAGGCGGGTATATCACCTGAGGTCAGGAGTTCGAGACCAGCCTGGCCAACATGGTGAAACCCTGTCTGTACTGAAAATACAAAAATTAGCCAGGGGTGGTGGTGTGCACCTGTGGTCCCAGCTACTCAGGAGGCTAAGGCAGGAGAATCACTTGAACCTGGGAGGCGGAGGTTGCAGTGAGCAGAGATTGCACCATTGCACTCCAGCCTGGGCAACAGAGAAAGACTCTGTCTCAAAACACAAACAAACTTCTATAATCATCTATGTGCAGACTTTTGTCTTCAACTTTTTGCGGGTAAATAGCAAGGAGCAAGTATTTTAGTTCATTTCATGTTGCTGTAACCAATTGCCACAGGCTCGGTAATTTAGAATAAATAGATATTTCTTTGGGTCATGGTTCTGGAGGCTGGGAAGTCCAAGGCCATCTGCTGGGCATCAGAGGAAGGCTTTCTAGCTGCATTATCCCATGGTGGAAGACAAGAGGGTAAGGGAGAGACAGAAAGAGAGAGGAGAGGGGGAAGGTTGCTGAACTTAATCTTTTATCAGGAACCTACTCCCATGATAACAGCATTAATGCCTTCATAATGGCCACCTTCTCTTGTACTCGCATGGCCTTCCTTCTTTCCCCTCTATCTCTCTGTCTCTCTGTCTCTCTGTCTCTCTGTCTCTCTATCTCTCTGTCTCTCTCTCCTTCCTTCTTTTCTTCCTTCCTTCCTTCCCTCCTTCCCTCCTTCCCTGTCCTTCCTTCCTACTTTCTTCCCTGTCCTTCCTTCCTTCCCTCCTTCCCTCCCTCCCTCCCTTCCTTCCTTCCTTCCTTCCTTTTTTCCTCCCTGTCCTTCCTTCCTTCCTTCCTTCCTTCCTTCCTTCCTTCCTTCCTTCCTTCCTTCCTTCCTCCCTTCCTTCCACCACTGCAAACCACCACCCCTGGCTAATTTTTGTATTTTCAGTAGAGACAGGGCTTCACCATGTTGGCCTGGCTGGTCTCAAACTCCTGACCTCAGGTGATTTTTTTCTCCCTTCCCTTCCCTTCCCTTCCCTTCCCTTCCCTTCCCTTCCCTTCCCTTCCCTTCCCTTCCTTTCCTTTCTTTTTCTTTCATCTCATTCTGCTGCTCAGGCTGGAGAGCGGTGGTGCAAACACACTCACTGCAGCTCAACCTCAAGTGATCCTCCCACCTCAGCCTCTGGAGTAGCTGGGACTAAGACCAGCAATCCTCTCAGATTAGGACCCCACCCTTATGATCTCACTTAACTTTAATGACCTCCTAAAAGTCCTGTCTCTTAATACAGTCACACTGGGGCTTAAGGCTTCAACATATGAATGCTGGGGACACAGAATTCAGTTTGTAGTAAATGTCTTTTAAGTGTCTTTCAATCTATAGATCTTCCCACTCTTTCTTATTTGTCCCTTTCTTCATTAACTTTGCTGGTAGAATTTCCCACAGTTTGGATTTTGCTGCTTGCAGCTCTGTGGTGTTGTTTTAACATATTCCTCTACTCTGTATGTAAATGGGTAGTCAGATGAAGAGGAAGGGTTAGATTGGCAGAACTACTTCCTAGGTGGAACGGTAGGTTTCTATTAGGAGGCACTATTCCCCAGGAGTCTCTGTTTCTGTGAAGTTAGCAGCCATTGGTGATGATTGTCAAATCTATTATTCCATTAGTGGTTACAAAATGGTGATTTTATAATTTTATTTTCCTTATTTATTAGCCAAAATAATTCAGTAAAATGAAACTCCTCCTTATCAACCGTTTGGTTATGCTGAGATCTAGTGCAAACAGAAAAGGTAGAACAGACCACGCACGGTGCCTCACATTTGTTATCCCAGCACTTTGGGAGGCCAAGGCAGCTGGATCACCTGAGCCCAGGAGTTTGAGACTAGCCTGAGCAACATGGCGAAATCCCATCTCTACAAAAAGTTTAAAAATTAGCTGAGCACAGTGGCTCATGACTGTAGTTACAGCTACTCTGGAGGCTGAAGTGGATAGATTGCTTAAGCCTGGGCAGTTGAGGCTGCAGTGAGTCACGATTGTGCCTGTGCCACAGCACTCCAGCTTGGGTGGGAGGGCAAGACCTGTCTCAAAAAAAAAAAAAAAAAAGAGAAAAGAAAAGAAAAGGAGAGGAGAGGAAAGGAAAGGACAATGTTTGATTGCTTGATTCTTACCTTTTTAAAAATAATCTAGTTCCCGAATAATTATTACCTAGCACCTAGCATCCTCCAAAGTTAACTTTTAAAAGAGGATAACTGAAAACTCATGAATATAAACACACTTGAAGTGTCAACATCCATTAAGGTTATTTTTATGGAACCTCCTGTTCTCCCATCTTTGGCCAATGAGATCTTCTTTTAAGTTGGTTCCTGAGTCTTTTTGACATGACTCCAGTAACCTGTGCTACCGTAGTTGCTGTTTGGTTTGATGAAATATTTCCAAGCCCTTTTATAATATGTTTCTTGTCTTTGCCCTGGAATCAGCGATTTCTGTAAGGATTCCTGGTTCTTTTCACTGGAAAATGGTGATTCAAAACCACAGCCTTGACACTGGGGGTGGGTATTGAATTGGTTATGTTTCCAGATCTTTTTGGTGGAAAAGGTAAGGATAAAGAGAAATACAACATAAATCGATACTGATACATCATTTCAAATTCGAGACGGCAGGGTTTCTATTTAACTGCATCTATCTTGCTTCTCTTTCTCCTTTGTATGCCAAATTCTGGGTCCCAAGGACACCAACATAATTACTCATTTGTTTTCATCTATAACACATATTAGAACACCCATGTTAGACTACCAACTCCACTATCAATGATGTAATGATAGAAAATTGTTTAGGGTTTTTTTTCTTCAGTTCTTTTTGCCTTTGGGTGATAGATATCTCATGAGGGATGTACAGTCAAATGACTATGTTTTAAGACCGTAAATCAGATTTTTGCCAATTAAAAACTTGGCTTTTGAAACGGCAAAGTCGAGAATTAGACTCTTGTTCTCCTGTCTGTAGCAGCCCTACCTTAGAAAAGGCAGTGGATGCTGGGGGAGGAGATAACAGTGCACGTGTATGGAATCAGTGCGTGAATTCTTTTTTTTTTTTTTTTTTTTTTGAGACGGAGTCTCGCTCTGTCGCCCAGGCTGGAGTGCAGTGGCGCGATCTCGGCTCACTGCAAGCTCCGCCTCCCGGGTTCACGCCATTCTCCTGCCTCAGCCTCCCGAGTAGCTGGGACTACAGGCGCCCACAACCGCGCCCGGCTAATTTTTTGTATTTTTAGTAGAGACGGGGTTTCACCGTGGTCTCGATCTCCTGACCTTGTGATCCGCCCGCCTCGGCCTCCCAAAGTGCTGGGATTACAGGCGTGAGCCACCGCGCCCGGCCAGTGCGTGAATTCTAAGTGATGGAGGTTGTGGGCAAAATTACCTCTCAATTTCTCACTTAGAAATCTCTGAACATCTAGTTTATCACTGGGTCAATGCTAGCCATTTGATACATATGTAAATTAATTAGACTTGCCCACTAATGGCTGTAGCCTGGACATATAAACTGACAGCAATTTCTGCAGATAGTGATGCTAGAGTAATTGTTTCTCTGGATCCTAGCTGCCTTGGGTTTCCTGTTGGGAGCTGTGGTGCCTGGTGCTCTGAACTCGGTGAGGCCCTTAGGAAGCTCAAGTCACCACAAGGCAAAGTGCATCCCTCTTGAGTCACCTGCTTTTGACTTTTTATATAACCCGATTCAAAATTTTCACCTTTGTTAAGGGTAGGACTCAACAGTTTATTAATCAGTAATTATTTTATAGTAACTATGTTAGCGCAAACGTAATAGTTATACCAACATAAATGTATTACGTATATAAATATGTGTTACTTACAATTTTCTCTTTAGTCACTAACCATGAGTTGCATCATCTAAAGAGCCATTCAGGGCATGGGTGAGTTCTGACTGGTTCCACAAGTGCAAGATCTGATTGGTCAAAAGTTTGCCCAGAGACATCCCTACACAAGTCTTTTTTTGTGTAAGTTTTAAATTCTACAGAGTACATAATAGCTTTTATTTGTTCTAAGCAAATATCTGACAAGGTCCCAATCCATTGATTTTGCAGATGAAATGTTTCAAAATGCAATCGCTTTTTCGTAAAAGCCAGCTTGCAACCCACACGTGTTTATATTGCATGTTGTGTTCAAAGTCCACCTGAATGAGTTGAGTGGGAACACCAAGTCACGCAGGTTCTGCCTGATCTTGTTGGGCAGGAACGATGTTCCACGGTACTTGAACATGGGAGACCCTAGGTGGCATTTCAGTTTTCCCTCCTGCAGGTAGCATCAGCACTGGGCACTTCAGTGGAGGAGAAATGATCTGAGATGCACAGGGTCTGGGTACCAGTTTTGGCTGTCCTACTGAAGAGCCATGTCCCCTTGGGAAAGTGCCTAATCATTTGGTTCTCACTTCCTTACTTCTTTTTTTAAAAACTTTTATTTTAGGTTTGGGGGTACATGTGAAGGTTTGTTACAAAGTAGAACTTGTGTCATGGGGGTTTGTTGTACAGATTGTTTCATCACCCAGGTATTAAGCCTTGTACCCAATAGTTATCTTTTCTGTTCCTTTCCCTCCTCCCACCCTCCATCCTCAAGGGGACCCCAGTGTCTGTTGTTCCCTTCTTTGTGTCCATGAGTTCTCATCCTTTAGCTCCCACTTATAAGTGAGAACATGTAGTATTTGGTTTTCTGTTCCTTTGTTAGTTTGCTAAGGATAATAGCCTCCAGCTACTTCCATGTTCCTGCAAAAGACATGAGTTCGTTCTTTTTTATGGCTGCATAGTATTCCACGGTGTATATGTATACATTTTCTTTATCTAATTTGTCATTGATGGACATTCATGTTGATCCCATATCTTTGCTACTGTGAATAGTGCAGCAGTGAACATTTGCATGCATGTGTCTTTATGGTAGAACGATTTACATTCCCTTGGGTATATACCCAGTAATCGGGTTACTGAGTTAAATGATCATTCTGCTTTTAGCTCTTTGAGGAATTGCCATACTGCTTTCCACAATGGTTGAACTAATTTATAGTCCTACTAACAGTGTATAAGCATTCCCTTTTCTCCACAACCCCACCAGCATCTGTTATTTTTTGACTTTTTAGTAATAACCATCTGATTGATGTGAGATGGTATCTCATTGTGGTTTGGATTTGCATTTCTCCCCAATCATCTCGCTTCCTTACTTCTATCAGGGTTGCCTGTCCGCTGCATCTTACCAGGTTGTGGTTAGGATCACATGAGACCTTGTACAAGCATGAAGGCCTTGGTAAGCTGTACAGAGTTACATGCATATTTTCTGGTAGATGCTGCTTGTTGAGTGTCTTCATAGTAACCAGCTTTATGAACAGCAGAGGAAGAGAAGGAATTTCCCTTGAGGAACAAGCAGAATCCACCATCCTGTAGAGGCCCAGAACAGCACTGCTGTTTTCACTTTTTAGTACGGTGCATTTGCTTTTCCTCAGTTGTGCTGCAGTAACAAACAGCCCTCCATCTCAGTGGCTCATGACAAAATGGTCTATTCCTTGTGTTCCATCACATTTCAGCGGTGGATGAGCTGCAGCTCTGCTTCATGTGTTTTCCCTCTGGGATCCAGGTTGAAGAGGCTATTGATACATATGTCATGGAGCTTTCCTGGCAGAGGAAGGAGCAAAGATAGAACTGCCTGTTGGCCCTTACAACTTCTGTTTGTGACATATGTTACTGCCACTCACATGCCATTGACCAAACCAAGTCACAGAGGCACGCTTGATGTCACGTGGGTGGGAAGTACAATCTTCTCATGAAAAGGGACAACAAATATGCAGGAACAATAATAGAATCTCCCATGGCAAGGAAGGTCATTTACCATGGTGGTCCTCAGGCACCAGGACCAAATATCATACCAGCGAGATGCTTTTCAGCTTCACCTGGTAGATCATCAAGCTGGTTGCTTTTGCCACAGCTCTCCCTGAGGTCATTAGGGAATTGAAGACTTGCTTGCCACACTGGGTCCTTGCTCAGTGAGGATAAGGAAATAAACCAAAACGACTCAGAGCCTTGGGGTTGGGCTCTGGAAGAAATGATTAAAAGTCCTAGTGGGGAGGAATGTGCACTGACTACTCTCAGAGCACAAAGATGATTTTTAGGGAACAGAAACAGGTAAGCAAACAGATAGGGAAATAAAGGAAAGAAAAGTGAGTTAGAAATGGGATTTCTTGGAAAAAAAGGCCATTGGTTTAGAGAGACAATAGTTCAAGGACCACCCTAATTCACATGAGGACTAATTACAGAGGAAAAGAATTTGCTTAGCCACCAGGTTTGGGAGTGATGGTTCTGGCTGGTGTGGTGTTGCCAGCACCTTTGCTGGTGTTTAAGAGCAACACAGGCATGGTTTTGATGACATCAGGTAACATCCCATTTGAATGGATTTCTTTCATTTGGGAACAGCAACATGTTCGTGTAAAGATATGAATAGAGATAAAGGAAGAGGCACAGGCAGCAAATGAGGTGGGGTGAGGAGGGGGTGAGAGAGCATTTTACAATGTATTGGGCTGTAAGCACCCACCATAATGCCTCACCAAACCTCCAAATTCCTACTTCCTCCTCAAGAGATCCCTCTGTCCTCGACAAGATGAACAGAACAATATTGTCATACTCTTTTGATTGAACAATTCTGTGACAGAGCAGGGGATCTGGGGCTGATGACATTTAGGGAGCACACCCTGGCTGCCCCAACAGCACAGCCCTTGGCTGTGTTTTTCTTACTGAGTTGTTTGAATGTTCAGGTCAAGGGGCCAGAGCCTTTTGGTACACTCCCTGTGCTGCAAGCTGAAGCTCTGGCATAAGCTCGTCATGGGGTTGTTTGGAATCATGGGCCAAGATGGAATGTCTCAGAGCAAGGAGGGACCTTACAGATCAGGAGCCCAGTGGATAAAGCTGCTGGCTCAGGTCTACATGGGAAATCTGTGTCGGAACTATGATGGGACCAATGTCTCCTGGCTTCCAGGCCACACAGTCCTGTACACACCATGCCAGTTCCCATTCACAAACCTGAAAAATTATTTCCCCAAACAATTCAGATACTTTTCATAATAACAGACTTGGGATGTGTCTCCTCCCTTTGGGCCTTTTCCAGACACCATCTCAAATGACGGCTCCCCTGACACAAACTCTTGGACTTGACTGAGCTTCCTGTTGCATTGATGAGAGCCCAGTGCTACAGGCCGTTCCTCTACAAGAGGATTAGGAGGGAGCTAAGTACCTATCCGGGGGTCAGAGGTGTCAAGGAGGAAGTCACCTGAGGCCTGGGTGCAAGGCCAATGAAAGAGCTAGGGCAAAGTCTTGGGAGAATAACAGCTCAGGAGACAAGGCAAGGTCTTACCTTAATTTCTTTTGCTGTGTTTGAGCCACGCTTGTAATCAAAGCAAATACTCCAAGGCCGGGAAATGCCATAGCTCTTTCCTTCTCACCCCTCTTTCCAGAAATAGTTATAATCAAGAGCTGGGGCTTTCTATTTAGACTAGCTGGCTTCCAATTCCAGCTCCACTGTTTACTATCCCTGTACCTTTGTGCCTCTTATATAAACCCCTAAGCCTCAGTACTATTGTCTGTAGAATGGGGTAACACTAGTACCTACCTCATAAGATTGTTCTGAGAATTAAATAAGAGAAGCCACCTACAGTATATACAGCAATGTCTGGAAAAATGCTCAGTGATGGTTTCCTATTGTTATTGATATTATTATTATTATTGTTATTATTTTGAGACAGACTCTTGCTCTGTTGCCCAGGCTAGAGTGCAATGGCGCCATCTCGGGTCACTGCAACCTCTGCCTTCTGGGGTCAAGTGATTCTCCTGCCTCAGCCTCCTGAGTAGTTGGGATTACAGGCATGCGCCACCACATCCCACTAATTTTTGTATTTTTGGTAGAGATGGGGTTTCGCCACATTGGCCAGGCTGGTCTCGAACTCTTGACCTCAGGTGATCCACCCACTTTGGTCTCCCAAAGTGCTGGGATTACAGGCGTGAGCCACCACGTCCAGCCTATTATTTTTAAATGATGCTCTTTTTCACATACTGGATACATAGTTACAAAAAAGTCAAATGCATACTCTGCCCTTGTGGAGGCCTGATCTAGCAAATGAGCATGTTGCCTTCTCATTGGTCCTTCATGCTTTTTGGAAATTCAGGATGCTAATGCTGGGAGATCCTTTAGGGATCAAAGGTCAACCCTCTGATATTATGGTTGAAGTCATTGAAGCACAAGGAGGAAAAGGGATTCAGCCAAGGTCTTGAACTCAAGTCTTGGGTGCTGTATTTCTTTTCATTCATCTCTATTATTGTCATTAATTAATTTTGATATTCTTTCTATATTTTTTAACTTTTACGGAGCTTATATTTGTCAGCTTTGCAAGTGGGCCTCAGTTTCAGGGGAGGGGTGAGAGAGAAGAAAGGAAGAAACTAATGAAGGGAAGGAAAGAGGAAAAGACCTGCCTGAGACCTGGATCATAGAAACAAACCTTTCCTAACAACAGACCTCCGAGCATAAAGGGAGTATTTTCAAACAACTCAAAAAAATCAGTCTAAATCAATGATATTCAAAAGGACAAAGAAAAAAATAATAGGGGATTATGTTCTTTTCTCATCTGTCTTATGTTCCGAAGTTATTCATTTAACACTTTCTGCTCTTGTACGGTGGCAAGCCTGTTTTCCAGAGATGCCCGTTCCAGTCATCTATTGCTGTGTAACAAATGACCACAATGTATGATGGCTTAAAATCACAACTATTTTATTTCATCTCTCAATATTGTGGGTCTGAGTTCAGGCTTGGTGAAGTGATTCATCTGCTCCATATGGCTTGAACTCCAAGTGGTCTCTTGGTGGTATTCAGCTGGTTGGTTGGCTGGTTTCAAGGATCTAGGTGAAGTTTAGAGGCTTCACTCACATGTCTGCATCTTGGCAGGGGTGGCTTCAAAGGTGGGGTCCACTGGAACTGGCGACCTGAACCCACACCTGGCCTCTCCACTCAAACTTCTGACAGTAAGCAAGGCAGAGTCACGTGACTTTTTATGACCTAGCTTCAGAAGTCACAAAGCATCACTTTGGTCATACTCCATTGGTCAAAACAGTCACAAGCCTGCCTAGACTGAAGAGATAGGGGATGGACACTAGCCTTTAATGGAGGGAGTGTCAAAGAAGTCAAACTTCCATGGCTCCAAAGTTGGGCTCTTATGTGGAATGTGTTTACCTTTTTCCCTCTGAGTGGGCCCCATGAGCAGCCATAACTGTGAAGACTGATAAAATGGCAGGGACCACCGCGTCTTCATTTCCTAAGGTCCATGGGAATTTTCTGCAAACCAATACTTATCCTCAGTAAACTCATTATAGAATAACTCCCTCTCATTCGGGTCCAGTCTTGTTATAATTGTAATATGCATGACCTTTTGACACGACCATTCTGACATTCACAGCTCTTTTATGACTTTTTTTAAGGCCAAGTATTCTCTATTCAACACACAGACATGTAAACGCACACACACACTGGATCAAATCCTCAAGAAATCCTCAATTACCATTTAACCTAATGATATGACTCTGAAATTGAATTGTTAAGTGTTTGGCTTAAAAAAAATTTTTACCAACAAATGAATACTGAACTCTTTGCCCATTTCCTGAACCTTACACCATAGGAATGGAATAGATTCAGACATGTTGCTGTCACTTTATTCAGGCAATAGTGTAGTTATTTTTGATAATTGGCTTTGTGTTAGGCACTATGCCAACTGTTTTTTATATGCTATCTTGTTTATGCTTCTTTTTTTTTTTTTTTTTTTTTTTGAGACGGAGTCTCGCTCTGTCACCCAGGCTGGAGGTCAGTGGCGCGATCTCAGCTCACTGCAAGCTCCGCCTCCCGGGTTCACGCCATTCTCCTGCCTCAGCCTCCCGAGTAGCTGGGACTACAGGCGCCCGCCACTGCGCCCAGCTAGTTTTTTGTATTTTTAGTAGAGACGGGGTTTCACCGTGTTAGCCAGGATGGTCTCGATCTCCTGACCTCGTGATCTGCCCACCTCGGCCTCCCAAAGTGCTGGGATTACAGGCGTGAGCCACCGCGCCCGGCCTTGTTTATGCTTCTTAACAACCCTGTGACATGACTATTGTGCCCATTTTCTGGATGAAGAAACAGAGGTTTGGAGAAGTTAAGTAACTTTCTCAAAGTTCATCTAGTTAGTAAATGACTCACCCATTCATGCAACAAATACTTGTTAGGTGCTTACTATGTGCCAGGCACTGACCTAGGAGCTGAGATTACAGCTGCAAACAAAGCAGACAAAAGTGCCTGCCCTCATGAAGCTTACATTCGAGGAGGGAGCAGGGAAGACAGATAATAAGAAACAAACAACATGCATACATAACACATCAGATGATAAGTGCTGTGGAGAAAAACAAATGAGGAAAGACAAGTGGAGGCAGTGGGGGTGCAGGCAGATTGCTACTTTAAATCTGGTGGTCAGTTGGCATAGCAGCAAAAGCAACATCTGAGCAAACACCCGAAGGAGGTCAGGGAGGGGGCTAGAAGGAAATCTGAGAAGAGGGAACAGTGTTAGAGCTCAGGAAAACGATTTGACCGCATGTCTGTGCCATTCTAAACCCATGCTTATAATCACTGGACTATGGTACAGTCCCATAACCACTGGGTTGGGTCTGAGCTCAGTGCTGCTCATGTTTGACCACACACAGAATTGTGAAAAGGTCTTGTCAACTTGAGATTCCTGGGCTCACGTTCAGAGATTCTGATGCTCTAGGTCCCCTATAGGGTCTGAAAGTGTGCATTTCTAACAAGCACCCCGAAAATGCTGACACTGCTGGTTAAAGATCATTCTTTAAGAAGTACTGTTAAAGAACCTCACTTAGCAAAGTAGGGCACGAAGAGCAAAGAAAGTCTTGTGGGTTTCCGGGGATGCTTATGGATGCTTCGGCTAACAATAATTCCCAAAATACCCACACAACTCCCCCCTAAAAAGGCCAAGTGTTCTCTATTCAACACATAGACACGTAAACGCACACACACACACTAGATCAAATCCTCAACAAATCCTCAATTATCACTTAACCTAATGTTAATTCAGAAGCTAAGACCCTGAGTCAGAAAACCTGGCCCAGCTTATACCAGCTGTGCATCCTAGGCATTGTCACTTAACCTCTCTGTGCCAAATATAGAGGTCTTTGTTTATTATGAAATTTGGGAGAAGAAGGCAGTTGTAATTTGCAGTTATTCAATGAAAAGAAGTGAACTGCCACCCCCACCCCTCTCCAGCAAAGCATTAGCCCATCCTATGAAGTGAGGAAGAGGCCAAGGGGATGAGGGAGAGGAAAGGGAATTGCAGGAAGTATACACAGGATACAAACCATGCAGGTCGTTTTGTGAGCAATGATGCAACCTGACAGTTTTCAGACTCTTCCTTGAGGTCAGCACCCCATCATGAGATGCTTTTCCTTTGCCACATTTCCTTGTCTTCCGGGTCCAGAGGAAAATGGTTTTTCCGTTCCCACTATGGTGATTCACTAGCTGTGCCCTCCCACCATACCTCCCAGCCTAGATTTATAGCTCAAAGGGAAGATGTGAATGCCAGATTTGTTCATAAATGGCAGGTGGTGATAGGAAGACTGTGTGGTCTGAGGGAGGGAGCGCTGAACCAGACCAAGCCCACTCCTGTCTGAAGTCGGCCTGAGGAATTGTGGCCTTGGCAAGGCTCTCAACAGGTTCTTCTTCTGTAAAATGGGCAGAATTGCCATGGCTTCCTACTTCCTCCTGGACACAGGAGTACCAAGAACAGCTAGAAGCCCAAGATCCTACTAATGTTGAATGTGCCAAATACACAAATACTGAAATAGCTGGGTACTGTTGGCAGTTACAGCCTCACTCACCTTTTCTGATATTAATAATAATTAAGGACGTTTGTTCAGCACCTACCCTTTGCCAGGCACTGTGCCCGGCCCTGTGCTTCCAGAATCTCTCCAGATCCCTGTGTTTGCCCTGTGGGATGAATACAGTTATTATTCCTGTTTTTCAGATGAGGACACTCAAGCTCAGACACGGTAAATTACTTTCTCCCAAGATCATACAGCTATTAATGGCCAGGCTGGGGTTTGAACCGGGAAGTCTCTCCATAGTTTGTGCGCATATGCTATTGCCTGGTCTCCATGCACTAACCTGTGTGTTTCCTATAGCAACAAAGTTGGTTTCATAAATCTGTAAACTGATGCTGTAGTCTTAGAGATGACTGTAGACCAGAAAACTGACATTGCCACACAATTTGGCTTAGAAACCCACCCATTTGATTATGACTTCTTTTGATCTTTCCCTTATCCTTGCTTTTTTTTTTTTTTTTTGCGGAGTCTTGCTTTGTTGCCCAGGCTGGAGGGCAGTGGTGCAATCACAGCTCACTGCAGACTCGATTTACTGGGATCAAGAGATCCTCTCACCTCAGCCTCCAAGGAGCTGGGCCTACAGGAATATGCCACCATGCCCAGCTTATTTTTATTTATTTTTTATTTATTTATATATTTTTTCCAGCTTATTTAAAAAAAACTTTTTGTAGAGATAGGTCTCACAACATTGCCCTGGCTGGTCTCAAACTCCTGGGCTCAAGCAATCCTCCCATCTTGGCCTGCCAAAGTGCTAGGATTGCAGATATAAGCCACTGTGTCCAGCCCTTGCTCTTTGATTTGGTTTTACCCTCCTTTCAGGAAAGATACAGTCTGCCTTCCCAAATTCCTGAAATACTGACTCAACACAAATGCCTTCTGCTGTTTTCCCAAGGAGCTATTTGGTTGTGCTTTAACTTGTACCACAAATTGTTCCTCTCAGCATCTCCTTCCTTGAAGGATAGAGGTATGGTTAATGCTCAGGAGTCTCTTGATATTGAAAAGAAGAAAGGAAAATAAACGCTGAGCTTTTAGACCCGTAAGCCAATTGTTGAAGTCACTTCTCCCCAGCCTCAGCTTCAAATGATGGAGGAAGGCTGCCTGCCTACCCCTTCCAAAAGGACAATCCAATTGTAAATATTATCTGCACTTCCAAGAACATTTAAATGGTAACTCTCAAGCAATTACTTTACTTTCAAGATCATTAAACACAAATCTGACTTGTATTTTAATAGGACTGCCAATGTTGTTAATGGTGGAGAGGGTGGCATAAAGGCTAAGTTTTTTCCTCTGATGGGTGAATGTTTACATTATTACCCTTTCTGAGGAGTGCTGTTGCTGAGAGAGGTTGCTCAATGCCCGAAGGCATTTTTCTTGCTTTCTCACACCCCAGAATCCAACCCCTCTTTCGCCAAATGCAATGTCAGAACAGGTAGGAGGTACCGCAACTGTGGCATGGGCCATGACAGCCCCCCGCCTCCTTTCTCCCCTGGGTTGCTGACAGTCAGTCTCCCTCACCCAGCTCCTCTCCATGGACATGACAGGGTCCCAGCAAAGAAAATAGACTCTGGAAGGAATGAACAATGTTTTTACTTAGGTGGCTCCACTCTCATGCCTTGAATCTTAGCTCCCTGCCATTTTCCTCCTGTTTTAGAGAACAGGGGTTCTAAGAAAGGTGTCAGAGGCAACTGTCTAGAGGCCTGCGTCCTCTGCTCATATTCAGGGTGGAAGGGTCCAGCTTTGCAGAAAAGAGGCCTGTAGACTTTGTTCTCCTCTTTCCCCAGGCTCCCTGGTCTCTTAGAGGCACCTGCAGTGTCACCTTGGGGAATATGGAAAGACAACTGCTGTCATGGTAGAAATTGGGCACTGGAGTCTGCAAAAAGCCTCCTGGAAGGGACACTCACTTGCTGGAGGTGCTGACTCACAGGGGTTGGGGTGGTCCATTCCTTGTCCCCCCGCCCACAACACACACAGGCCATTGCTGGCCCTTCACTGGTGGACCTCATAGCATGTCCCATGCCCCCTCCCTTGGCTTCCTATGAAAGTGACCTGGGTGGCTGCCTATGGAGTGAGATCTCAGGTTCACCTAGAAGAAATTCTGTCCCCAAATAATTCTCCTGTCTGGCAGTCGGGATCTGATAGTCCTTTGATAGGCAAGGTCTGGTGCCTTTCATTACTCCTTGAGAAACTGGACTGAAAATAGAAGTTTTGAATATTGGGTGAGCTGAGGGTGCTGTCGGGGCAGTTTATATACTGTGTTTTCCTTTTAACTTGTGCTTTAGTTTCGGGTATGATTAAATTATACATTTCCAGAAAGCAAAGAAGTTAGGGGCTTAGACTTTGGGATTACAATTTTAATTGTCTTGGTAGTTTCTAACTGTGTGACCTCAGGCAGTTTATTAAACTCTGTATGCCTTATTTCTTCAAACATAAAATGGAGGTGGGGGGTAGGGGGTGTGGGGGTGAGAGTGGAGGGTGGGGGGGATTGCAGAGGTAATGGGGAGACTACAGCTAATAATCCTTATTTCACAGGGTCGTTATAAGAGTTAGATAAATGTAAAGTCCTTGCATAAGCTGCTTCATGGGAAGTGCTTAATGATCATTGCTCTGTTGTGAAATTTACTGCCTTTGCCTGCTACAGACATTTCAAACACTACACATATAGCAATAACCAAGTAGAAAAGTCATTCTGAGGTTGATGTGACTGATATCAGTCATTCTTTTATTTATTTTTTTCCGTAGATTTTTTTTTTTTTTTTTTTTTTTTTTTTGAGACAGGGTCTCGCTCTGTCACCTAGGCTGGCATATAGTGGTGCGATCGTGGCTCACCGCAACCTCTGCCTCCTAGGCTCAAGCGATCATTCTGCCTCAGCCTCCTGTGTAGCTGGGACCACAGGTGTGCACCACCACTACCACCTAATTTTTTGTATTTTTTTTGTAGAGACAGAGTCTCACCATGTTGCCCAGGCTGGCCTTAAGTGATCCTCCTGGACTCCTGGACTTTTTTTTTTTTTTTTTTGAGACGGAGTCTCGCTCTGTCACCCAGGCTGGAGTGCAGTGGCCGGATCTCAGCTCACTGCAAGCTCCGCCTCCCGGGTTCACGCCATTCTCCTGCCTCAGCCTCCCGAGTAGCTGGGACTACAGGCGCCTGCCACCTCGCCCGGCTAAGTTTTTGTATTTTTAGTAGAGACGGGGTTTCACTGTGTTAGCCAGGATGGTCTCGATCTCCTGACCTCGTGATCCGCCCGTCTCGGCCTCCCAAAGTGCTGGGATTACAGGCTTGAGCCACCTCGCCTGGCCTGGACTCCTGGACTTAAGTGATCCTCCTGCCTCTGCCTCCCAAAGTGCTGGGATTACAGGTGTGAGCCACTGCACCTGGCTAGTCATTCTTAATATCAGCTTTTGATGGAAGAGGAGAGATGAAGAAAGGTTCAGAAAGGAGCCTCCAAACCTCAGCGACAGGCTCTGCTGCATTCACAGTTCTGTCGAGAACCTGCAGCTTCTCCATTTTACCCCAGGTAGGTGCAAGGAGTGAGGGGACAAATCCTCCCCAGTGCCTATTCTTCTCTGGGACAAATATTCATTTCACTATTTCTTTTTCTGCTTGTAGGTCCTGTCCAGGTAATTCCACAAGAATTGCCATACTCTTATCTATTTGATATTCTACTCTAGCAATGGGACCCACGACATGCCTTATATTCATTGGTCAAGAAACAAAATGGCAGCCAAAATGACTCAAAAAGCATTTCTCTTTTTGAGTGCTCTCTAGAACTCTTCCTCTAGGATACAAACCTCAAACAAGGTATTGCCTTGAATAAATAAAGGAGCTGAGCCTCCATGACCCTCTATAGGAAGCAAGTGACTGTTAATGTCAGGTAGGCAGGCCACCATGGAAGACATTCCTAGAAAACCAAACCCATTTCTTCATTTATTCATTTGGCAAATATTATTGCAGCACCTACCATGTATCAATTTAGCGTTTATTTAGCTGCCAAAGATCTAGGTGCTGGAGGCACAACAAAGATTCCTGTCCAATCCCACCATCTGGTTTAGGCTTTTGAAGGTGCTAATGAATTCCCTGAAATGTCTCTGATGCACCCTGACTGTCTATAGGCCATGCATGTGTTTGTTTACAATGGGAATGGCTCATTGCCACTCTGGCTGACTGGGCTATAATTTGCTCAGGCACTTAAGCTTCACTATAAAAAAAATCCCCAAAAATCACTGCTTCTTTACTAGTTTTAATTTGGCTGTTATGTTTATACTGAAGATTGTCTGGATGAAGCATTCAGCTTAAATGCAGCAGAAATGTAAAATAGGGCATGTGAAAGAAAATAGGTATGTATGGCTAATAAATCCCCTCAAAATAAGAGAGCTTCTCATGCAGACTTTGAAGGTATTTGCATAACCTCATTTCAAATACTAAGATCTTTGCCACTATTCATTCACATGTTTAAATCTCTCTAAAATAGAGACTGGTCATTTATACTTTTACTTGAATAATAGTCATTTGTAATTTTACTTGAATATCCTAACAAAATTTTAGTGAGAAACGTCTCACTACAGTATGATACCATGGAACACTGTGACCAAAAGATGTGTTGAAATTAGTGAATAAGTGTCCACTCATTCAATAAATATTGACTGAGCCATGTGCCAGGCACTGTTCTGAGAGTACTCTTGAGCCAAGAAAAAATACTGATGTAGACAAATTATTCAATGTAGGACTAATATGATTTGGCTGTGTGTTCCCACCCAAGTCTCATCTTGAATTGTAATCCAAATTGTAATCCCTAGGTGTCAAGAGAGGGACCTGGTGGGAGGGGATTGGATAATGGGGACAGTTTCCCCATGCTGTTCTTGTGATAGTGAGTGAATTCTCATGAGATCTGGTTGTTTGATAAATGTGGAGCTCTTTCCCCTTGACACTCTCTGTCTCTCACCTGCCGCCATGTAAGATGTGCCTGCTTCCCCTTCCACCATGATTGCAAATTTCCTGAGGCTTCCCCAGTTATGTGGAACTGTGAGTCAATTAAACCTCTTTCCTTTATAAATTACCCAGTCTCAGAGAAGTTCTTTATAGCAATGTGAAAACGAACTAATACAAAGACTTTAGACTTGCATTGGAAACCCTTCACTGACAAACACCAACTGTGTGATTCTGGGCAGGTACGTTTGTCTTTCAGGCTTCGTTTTGTTAATGTTGTAATCTGAGAAGGAAAGGCAGGAAAGGCAAAGAAGAGGCCACAATGTGAAGAGGTTAGCAGCTCAGGTGATAATCTCTCTGAGGCCTGGGTTCAATTCCCTATTCCCACTTAGTAGCTGTGTGACTTGGGTGAGTTTCTTCTCTCTAATCTTAGGGTTTTCAATTGTAAAATGGAGTTTATAAGAGATGTGCTTTATAGGATTGTTGTGAGAAACACTTGAGATACTGCATTGAAAACACTTAGCCTAGTGCCTAGCACATAAGGATGCCTCGTTCAACGTGAGCTGTCACTTTTCCCATTACTGCTATGGTTACTGTTATTGTTGTTATTGCTATCTTGGCTGACAACTTTAATTATTACAGTTGGTACTGAGTTCATTCATTCATTTTATATATACATATATTTAGTGAGTTCTGCTATGCACCAGGCACACTCTAGTGATTGGGACCAAGCTATGACCAGTCAGAAAGACTTTAACTGGCTAGGAGCTTGAATTCTAGTGAAGAGAGAGGCAGATGATAAATTAGTAAACAAGCAAACAAATATAGAAATAATAGTTTCAGAGAGTGATATTTGCTATTAAGGAAATAAAATGGAAAAACTAATACACAATGACGGGAAGTAGGGGAAGTCTTTAAATCTTCAGAGAGGGAGACATTTTTCCTAAGAGGTGAATACTGAGAAGATAACATTTATGTAACAGACCTGAAGAAGGGCTTTTAAAGCAGGAGAGATAGCATGAAGATCCTAGGAAAGCCAGGGTAGCTAGAGAGTAGCTGACAAAACAGGAAAATGACATTAAGAGAAAAATTGGAGAGATGAGTGCTGTGATCGATTAGTGATGTCTGTGCATGGCAAAGACGAAGAATCAGTGAGAATATCACACATTTGCAATCCCTGGTATCCCTAAAGTCCCTTTTAATTGCTAGTATAAAAAACTCTCAGGAATCTCCTACCTTTACCCTACAATCCAACCAAATTAGAAGCATACAGCCATTTAATAATCATATTTCTGATTTTAAGAATTTTAAGAACCAAAGTTTCTCAAGGTTATCTACTTCTGGGTTGAATAAGAAATAAGGCTATTTCCTGGTTAAGAACAACTATCTCGGCTGGCCACAGTGGCTCATGCCTGTAATCCCAGCACTTTGGGAGGCTGAGGTGGCTGGATCACCTGAGGTCAGAAGTTCGAGACCAGCCTGGCCAACATGGTGAAACCCCATCTCTACTAAAAATACAAAAAATTAGCTGGGTGTGGTGATTGAGCATCTGTAATTCTAGCTATTTGGGAGGCTGAGGCAGGAGAATTGTTTGAACCTGGGAGGTGGAGGTTGCAGTGAGCCGAGATTGTGCCATTGCACTCCCACCTGGGCAACAAGAGTGAAACTCTAACTCAAAAACAAACAAACAAAAAAAACAAAAAAACAAAAAAAAAAACAAACAAAGAAAAAAAAGAAAAACTATCCTGGTACAAATCTGGTGCGATGGTCACTTTCTCCTCTGTCACATAGCAGCTGAGTAGGGAGAGCAGTTTCACTAGAGCTCAGCTTCATGGTTGGTTTTATTCTAAGCTAACAGTTACACTAAGCTATATCAAATAAGTCAATGGAAAAAATTTGGTCAAAAATAGGAGGGTTGAGATGACCATGTTGAACCAATGATTTGGGTGAAAATAATTTCCACAGACATTGGATTTGCTACTTAAAAAACCCACACACACAGTGTTGGTACACAATGGGAAGGTTTTGTCATCTTTGATGTGGCTGTATATATTTATGCCATTTTTTCATTTTTCTATTTTTAAATTTATTTTCATTTACGCATTTCATGCTTGTAATATACAACCTGAATGTAATCAAATTGGGGATTGGTTAATACTGTGTGTGATAAATGTTAGGGATGGTCTGACTAAAACATACATATGTTTTATGTATATACATATAGAAATGTATCTGCATGGATGAACATGATGGAATTAACAACAAAGGATGTCTCTGAGTGAAGCTGATATTTTAACTATAATTTAAATGCTATATTCTGATTTTCATATACTGGTTTTGATATTATACTTGTTTTGATATTATAAAAAATTAAGTAATAAAGCACGAAAGGAATAATAAAACAGTATCTAGACATTTCAGAAGGTTGTTTGAAGTTTTTGTTCATTTCAAATTTATTTTTAGTTCATTGTAATGTCTGCTCTGCTCATTTGGATGTATTTTCATATATGTTATAACTTTTTGTACATTTGTCAAAAATTTGTATTTTCTGTTGCTTACTTTTTTAACTCCATACAATGCATGCTACTTTGTAACCCATTATAATATATTGTTGAATTCACTACAGCTGATTCTTTAACTTACTTCCTTCTTTTCAATATTATGTGCAGTCAGAAGACGAGTAGCTGGCAGAAATCAATGTAAACTTTAAAATCAGCCATGCATGGTGGCTCAAGCCTGTAATCCCAGCACTTTGGGAGGCCGAGAAGGGTGGATCACCTGAGGTCAGGAGTTCGAGACCAGCCTGGAGGGCAGGGTCTGTGTGCTATTTGTATCTGTGTCCATGCACTCTCACCTGGCATTGTCCAACAGAACTTCCCATGATGAAGGAAAGGTTCTGTGTCTGCACTGTCCAATACAGTAGCCACTAGCCACAAGTGACTATTGATTATTTGAAATGTGGCTAATGCAACTGTGATAGCGAATTTTTTATTTTCTTTAATTCTGGCCAATTGAAATTGAAATAGCCATATGTAGCTAGTGGCTACCATATTATTGGACCGTGCAGATTAGCACTTTATGGAGCCCATATTAGGTGTTGACCTTGAAGGAGCATGATAGTTGTATTATATTTTTTACATGATGGCAAAATATATTAGTCCCTTTTATTTTTAGTGACTTTGACCCATCAGATCCATTAATATTCTCCTCTCCTTCACTGGCCCAGAAGAGCAAGTTTATTAACTCATTCATTGTCCTATTACGGCTAAGCATAGAGGCTCTGGGTTTAAACAAAGCCAGATTTAGATCTAGATTTGCCACTTACCAGCATCACTAGCCACATATCCACAGGAAGTTATTTAACCTCTTTAGGAATCAATTTCCTTATCTGCAAAATGGGATTATTGGTAATACCCAGGTAAAGGCTATTTGCGATTATTAAATAAGAGAATGCATGTAGAATATTTAGCACATTGCTTGGCACATGGTAAGCATCCAAAAACGTTAAGCAATTGTCATTTATTCTTTTATTCATATAAATCACATTTATTGAGCACCTACCCTGTTTCAGATGCTAAGCATCCAAAAACGTTAAGCAATTGTCATTTATTCTTTTATTCATATAAATCACATTTATTGAGCACCTACCCTGTTTCAGATGCTATGCTAAGGGACAGAGATAAAAATTTTTCAAGCCAATGAGAACAAAAAAAAGGGAATATAAAAAAAATGATAGATTGGAAAGTCACGTATATTATCACAAGATGAACATCAGCACCTCATTTTTAAGCTTAAAATCATAGTAAAGTATTTTATTTGCCCAGGAGTAAATTTGTCCCCATATTTTAAACATGGAGGCCCAGAATTTGCATTCACACTATCTAAGCATTTACAATATGCTTGTTAATTAGTGTTCATTCTAGAAAAGCACTATTTTTCATCATTAAGTAATGAATTTGTGTGTGGTATTAAGCTTTTATATTGTAAAATTCAGCTCAAAAAGAAAGATTTTTTCTGCTCCACAGAGGACTGAATTTTTCAACTGTGATATATCATTTATGCATCTCATCCATTATTGATGTGTTACAGCTTTTACATGAGGCACCGACATTTTAAAATAAAAATAAAACGACATCGTCCTGATCTGTTTCTTGTTGACATTGTTTTTAGAGTACAAGAGATTCTTGTGTTCTATGGAATTCACTTTGAGGCTTCCTTTTTTTGAAAAGAAATGGCAGGAAGGCCCCCAAACAAACTGGGCTTTCCTATTTGGTGCAAGGGCTGCGTGCATGTGTCTAATTTTGAATTCTGAAGTGCAAATGTCATGTAATGAAAGTATCAGCAGTTACTTAAACATGGTTAAATATGGAAACTCGGCATAAAGTCGATGTTTATTTGCAGCCAGTGACAGTGATAAGGGCAGGAGCCCTCCTGATAAGTGGCTTTTAGCCACCGTTAATCGGCTGATGGATGGATTGGTGCAAGGCTGGTCACGAAGGAAGCCGTCTCACCCTCTGTAATGGTACGTGCTCATCTGTCTAGCAGAGGGCAAGAGGGAAACCACGTGTGCTGTTGATTCCATTATGCTGTTCAGGGTAACCTCTGCCGCTGGTGAGAGGAGGCAAAAATCAAGAGACCTTGACCCGAATCATAGTGGAAACTTAGAGACTTGCAGAATGTCACAACTGGAAGGGATCTCAGTGATCATCTAATCCAACCCCTGTATTTTTAGATGAGGAAAATTCCATGCGTAAAAATACACCAGTATTTATTAATCAATGCACATCTATTTAATCCCTGCATAAAATCACAGCTGGCTGCCCACTGCCCTTAAGGTGACTGCTTATTAAGACATCAAGGCCCTTCATTGTCTGGATTCTGCTTCCTTCCCACCCCAGCCCTCATATTTCTTTCTTGTTCTGTCTATCTCTCTCTCCTTATGCTGTACCTCGACTGGGGAGCTCCAGGGTGAGTAACTCCTGTTCTAGCTTTCGGTGTCTGCTTGGATGACAGCACACAAATATTTTCTCTGACTCTCCAAAACTGAGCTGGGGGTGCTTTCTGTTACCCTTCGTTCTTATTCCCCACCTCATGATTACCTTACTGTCATATTTGTCTTTAACTCATTTGTTTCCTATTTGATCAGGAGCTCTTTAAGGATGTCTCATCCATCACTGTATACCAAGGGTCTTGCAAGGTGCCTGGCACATAGTAGGCGCTCATTAAATATCTGACACTAAATGAGATGGTTAATTATATGCCAAGCATTATAGCAGATACCAGCAATACAAAACTGGCTAAGACACAGTCCTGCCCTGGAAGAAATCAGGTTAATCCATTCCATGTATTCATAGTTTTTCCTAAATAAGGCATTTTTTTTTTGTCCGGTTTACCAAATTTGAAGAAGTTGCATACCTAGAAGTTTTGAGAGAAGTGCAGAGAGAGACACTTGAAATTCCCAAATTTTCAAACAATGCTTAAAAATATCCCCACCAGGTTGGGCGTGGTGGTTCATGCCTGTAACCCCAGAACTCTGGGAGACTGAGGCAGAGGATCACTTGAGGCCAGGAGTTCAAGACCAGCCTGGGCAACATAGATCCCATCTCTATTTTAAATAAAATAAAAAATAAGAAAAGAATATCACCACCGTTAACATCAGACAAAAGGAACAACAAAATAATTTAATCTTAATTAAGCTGTCGCCTCACAAGTAATAAGAAACAAACTCATATTTGTGGTGTAAAAGAACCACTGCAAGGGTGGTCTCAGTGTCCATAGTTATTCTTTCCTGTACCTGCCCAGGTGACAGGCAGGAATGAGAAATAGGAGCCCTGTAGAATGTTAGGACTTGGACAGGCTTTGGAATGACCTAGCTCAGTCCCCTCCTCTTATAGAGGAGAAAATGGCAAGCCAAAGAGAATCACTGGCTCAAAGTCAAGTACCAAGTGAGTGGCCACCCCAGGCCTCTGGGCTGTGTTCCTTTTCCGATGAGGTATTATGACCCCAAACCTCCCCACCCCAAATTAGTCATCTTCAGACACATTTCCAATTGTGGTAGTGCACACTGGCTTTTTTGGTTGGCCCAGCTTCCCTTACAATTGGTAACAGCACCCTAATTTTTATTTGGAAATCTACCACTCCCACACTTGGGGGAGCTCGTTCCACCCCAGCTTTAGGCATGCATCCTGAGTGACTAAAGTGAATGCACCTTCCGCCCAGCACTCTGGTTTACAGTCTAAGTTGACTTAACAAGGAAAGTCCTTTTCAACAGAGCTCTTGTCTAGCTCTTGTCATAGCCAGAGTTCAGGGTTAAAAGCCCCCATGCTCTTGGCTCATCCAGGGATATCTGGGATATCTGATATTGGGGAGGGGGGAGTATTTAGGAACTGCTCCTGGACATGGGAATGATTTACAAGTGCCAACAAGGCTCCTTAGTGACTGCTGGAAGATAACTTCTATCAAAGACAGAAATAGTAAAGTCAGATAGAGACAGTCCTTGTTTCAGACATCAGCACCCCAACCCTCACTCCCTTGAACTCATAGTTCAGGGAAGTTCATTTACTGCCATGCTCCAGCCGGCGTATTGGATTTTAGTTTGCCAGTAATCTTCAGTTCCCAGCCACCAAAAAAAATTAATTATTTAATCAAACAATTAATTAATCCACGCAGTTAACTAGTTCATGGTGCCATGTACCCTGTAAAGATGTAAAAAGCTGCTGCTGATCCTCAAATAGTTGTTTGGATCCACCTGCAGACACTGGCCATCAAATAGTCTCACTCTGTCACCCAGGGTGGAGTGCAATGGCGCAGTCTCAGCTCACTGCAACCTCTGCCTCCTGGGTTCAAATGATTCTTCTGCCTCAGCCTCCCAAGTAGCTGGGGTTACAGGTGCTCCCCACCTCACCCAGCTAATTTTTGTATTTTTAATAGAGGCAGGTTTCACCATGTTGGCCAGGCTGGTCTCAAACTCCTGACCTCTAGTGAATCGCCAACCTCAGCCTCCCAAAGTGCTGGGATTACATGAGCCACCGCACTGAACCTCAAATTTTTTCTTAGGCAATTAATTTCAGTTCAGAAAACTTTTATTGAGCACCTACTATATGCCAGGCCTGCATGAAGGGATACATAAATGAATAAGATACACTCTTGGGGCCAGGGGCGGTGGCTCAAGCCTGTAATCCCAACATTTTGGGAGGCCAAGACGGGCGGATCACGAGGTCAGGAGATTGAGACCATCCTGGCTAACACGGTGAAACCCCGTCTCTATTAAAGAATGGGAAGCAGGAGATGCAGGGCTTGGTAGGAGTCATGGCACCACAAATAAGAATGATCCTACACCAAAACAAAAATACTGTGACCTACTTGCACTCTCTTGGAGAGCTGCTGCTTGGTTGTTACTAATGTAATTAGGGAAAGAACATATAAAAGTGTGTTTAAAAGTTCCTGGTGACTTTATTAGAGTTACCACTTTTTAAAAAGCTACCACCTGTCGAAAGCCCGCTGTGTGTTAGGTATTTTATATGGCAATGACTTCATTTAATGCTCATTAACTGCCCTATGAAGTAGGTGTGGCTGTCTACTTCACAGCTTGGAAAAGTTAAGAAACTTGCTCAAAGGCATGCAGCAAGGAAGTCCACAGTGGCTATAACAGGACTCGCCTACTGATACCTGTGCCACCCATAGATAATGAGGTCAACTCCCAACCCTAAGAGCACGTGTCATAGGTATTTTATATGTTCACAGACTTTTATTAGGAAACATATACATAAAAATGTATGTGGCTCACGCCTGTAATCCCAGTACTTTGGGAGGCCAAGGTGGGCAGATCACGAGGTTAGGAGATCGAGACCATCCTGGCTAACATGGTGAAATCCTGTCTCTACTAAAAATACAAAAAATTAGCCGGGCATGGTGGCGGGCGCCTGTAGTCCCAACTACTCGGGAGGCTGAGGCAGGAGAATGGCGTGAACCCGGGAGGCAGAGTTTGCAGTGAGCAGAGATCGTGCCCCCGCACTCCAGCCTGGGCGACAGAGTGAGACTCCATCTCAAAAAAAAAAAAAAAAAAAAAAAAAGTATATTATGTATAGGTCTATGTAGTTTAAAGAATAATGAGAAAACAAAGTCTTATGTATTCAAATTCTTATGTATTCACCACCAAGCTTATGAAACAGAATATTGCTATCATTTTGTTTGAGGTTTCTTGTTCTTTTTTCTTTATCATCTATATATGTACATGTTTCAGTATTTCCTGTTTTTATAGGATGGAATAATGCATTATCTATTCTCTTGTGACTTGATTCTTTAACATTATATTTTAGTGATTTATCCAAGTTGATTCATGTAAATGTGGTTTATTCAATTTTACTGCTACCTGGCTTACCAATTTGTGATTATGCCACAATTTTTTAATTCATTTTGTTGCTGATGGGAATTTGGATTGTTCCTGGCTTTACTAACAGCGCTGCTGTGAATTTTCTTGTGTGTACCTGTTTCGACGCACACGTGTGTGTTTTAGGGTAAATGGAATTGATAGGGTCTAGTGTAAGCATGGATTCCTCTTGATGATAATGCCAAAGTGTTTACCAAAGGGCTGTACCAATTTTAATTCCCATAAGCAGTGGATGAGAGTTTACATTCTTCTCCAATCACTCCATCTTGATATTGACCAATTTGTAAATTTTCGCCCTTCTGGTGGTATTTTCTTAGAATGTTAATTTGCATTTACTGATAATTTACAGGTTTAGGCACCTTTTCATAAATTTAAGGACCATTTGTGCTTCTTCTGCTATGAAATATGTGTTCAACCCCTTTGCCTGTTTTTCTTTCGGGTTTTCTTTTTCATATTGATTTGGAGTTCTTTATATTTTCTGAATGCTAATTGTATTCGTTCATTTTCACACTGCTACAAAGAACTGCCTGAGCCTGGGTAATTTATAAACAAAAGAGGTTTAATTGACCCACAGCTCCACATAGCGAGAGGAGGCCTCAGAAAACTTACAGTAATGGCGGAAGGGGAAGGAGAAGCAAGTACTTTCCTCACAAAGCAGCAGGAGAGAGGAAAGAGAGCTGAGGAAGCTGTCATTTATAAAACCATCAGATCTTGTGAGCACTCACTCACTATCATGAGAACAGCACAGAGGAAACCACCCCCACGATTCAATCACCTCCCACCAGATCCTTCCCTCAACACATGGGGAGTAATTTAGATGGAGACACAGAGCCAAACCATATCACTAATTTTTGTCAGTTATATGTATTGTAAATGTATTTTCAATTTGAAGCTTGTCTTTTTATTCTCTTCAGGATATTTTTATTTATTTATTTTTTTGAAATGGAGTCTTGCTCTGTTGCCCAGGCTGGAGTGCAGGGGGATGATCTCGGCTCACTGCAACCTCTGCCTCCCAGATTCTCCCACCTCAGCCTCCCAAGTAGCTGGGACTACAGGCATGCACCACTATACCTGGCTAATTCAGGGCATTTTTAAAAATGAGCAAGAAGTTCTTACATCTTAAAACTTCTGGGCCAGGTGCAGTGGGCTCATGCCTGTAATCCCAGCACTTCGAGGGGCTGAGCTGGGTGCATCATCTGAGGTCAGGAGTTCAAGACCATTCTGACCAACGTGGCGAAACCCTGTCTCTACTAAAAATACAAAAATTAGCTGGGTGTGGTGGCAGGCAACTGTAATCCCAGCTACTCAGGAGGCTGAGGCAGGACAATTGCTTGAACCTAGGAGGCGGAGGTTGCAGTGAGCTGAGATGGTGCCATTGTACCCCAGCCTGGGTGAAAAGAGTGAAACGCCATCTCAGGAAAAAAAAAAAAAAAAAAAGGCCTTTTTATATTTCAGACTGAAGGAAAAGTTATAAAAGTAGTACAAAGATGTTTTTTCATCCAGATTTTCTAAATGTTAACACTTTATCGGATTTGCTTTATCTTTTTATCTCTTTTATATTTTTCTTGCTGTTGTAAATGGTGTCTTTAAAAATTGCATATTCTAACTTGGTGGTGTTTAGAGATGCAATTGACTTTTTATATTGTTTTTCTATAGAATTTTGATAAACTCTCCAATTCTAACATTTTTATACATCATTTGGCATGTTTTCCAGGTAAATAATTAAATCATCTACAAATAATGACAGTTTTTGTTTTGTTTCCAGTCTTTCTCATGTTGTACTTCTCTGACTGATGCCTTCAGTACCAAGTTGAATAGGTACGTTAATAGTGAGCATTCTTGTCCCATTCCTTGTCTTGAAGGCACATTTTCAACATTTCATCATAAAGAATGATGTTTGTGGTAGTTTTTTGTTTTTCCTTTCTTTTGTTTTTGAGGTTGCCCATGATCGGGTGTGGAAGTTCCCTCTCATTCTTAGTTTGAGAAGACATTTGTTTTAAAAAAAAACCATGAGTTAATGTTACATTTTATTGAATACTTTTCCCCGTGTTTACTGAAATGATCATGTTTTTTCTGCTTTAATCTGTAAATGGAGTGGACTTCATTAATCAGTTTTCTAGTATTACATTCTTGGGATAAACCCAACTTGGTTATATGCATTATCTTTGTTTATACATGGCTGGATTCAGCTTGCCTATATTTTGTCTAGGACTTTTGTATCTATGTTCATGAATGAGATTAGCCCGTCACTTTCCTTTTGATTCTGTCTTTGTCTAGTCTGGATAACAAGGTTAATGTTTTGGTTATCTTTTGCTACATAAAAGTTTATTCTAGGTATTTGTTGTACATAAAAAAAAACACCCCAAACTGAGTGGTGTAAAACAACAACAATTATTTATTATTATTGTCTCTCATGGCTCTGGGGATTGATAGGGCTCAACTAAGTGGCTCTTGATTGGGATCTCTCATGTGTTTGCAGCAAGAGAGTGGCTGGGCAGCACTTGAAAGGCTTTCTTGCTCATTTGCCTGCTGCCTGATTTGGGAAGACTCAAACAGGTGGAGTTGGAAAGCTGAGACTCACAGGTATCTCTTCCTATCTCTATTTTTTTTTTTTTTTTTTTTTTTTGGTTTCTTTAGCAAGGCAGTTTCCAAGTCACTGAGCTCCCAGAGACTTCCAGAGCAAATATCCCAAGAGAAACTGGTAGAAGCTGCATAGCCTTTTCAAACCTTAGAAGTCATATGGCGCCTCTTCTGCTGCATCTTGTTTGTTGAGGAAGTCACATCAGGTTTCAGGGGAGGGCACCAAGACTTCACCTTTTTTTTCTCACTATATTTCCCAGGTTAACCTTGAACTCTTGGGCTCAAGTGAACTTCTCAGACTACAGGCACATACCACCATCCCCAGCTGACTTCACCTTTTCAAGGAAGAAGTTTCAAAGGGCCTGTGACATGATTTAAAATCATTACACTTAAACTAGCCCCATAAAATAATTTCAGCAGTGTTTCCTCTATTTCTTTCATCCTCCAGACTATTTGTGCGAGATTAGCATTAATCTGCTCTGGAAATTTTGGTAGTGCTGACATGTAACACCATGTGGACTTTGCATTTTCTTTGTGGAGCCACTTTTGACTACACATGAAAATTTGAAAATGGATATAGGGCTCTTTATCTTTTCCATTTCTTTTTTTTTTTTTTTTTTTTTTTTTTTTTTTGAGACGGAGTCTCCTCTGTCGCCCAGGCTGGAGTGCAGTGGCCGGATCTCAGCTCACTGCAAGCTCCGCCTCCCGGGTTCCGGCCATTCTCCTGCCTCAGCCTCCCGAGTAGCTGGGACCACAGGCGCCTGCCACCTCGCCCGGCTAGTTTTTTGTATTTTTTTGGTAGAGACGGGGTTTCACCGTGTTAGCCAGGATGGTCTCGATCTCCTGATCTCGTGATCCGCCCGTCTCGGCCTCCCAAAGTGCTGGGATTACAGGCTTGAGCCACAGCGCCCGGCCTTATCTTTTCTATTTCTTGTTGAATCTTATTTTTAGGCCATGTAGATTTATTACTCATAGATAGGCATCAAGGATAAACAGAAGCCTGGGTTCCACAGTGAGCTGGTCCAGCAGGGCTCAGGAAATCTGCCCAGGGTAGATGGAGTCTCATCTGCCTGTGCCCCATGCTGCATCACAGCTGAGGGGCCTCAAAATTGCTCTGCCCTGGCCTGGGTTTATGTACTCTGGGCTTCACTTGGCTCGCTGAGCACCAGTGTTGCAGAATATCCAGTTCTAGAAGGAATAAGGACATAGCCCTGGTCGTTCTGGACATTTTCTCCGTATCTCAGGATGTTGCATTCTCAGTCCATCCTGCCTGAGAAACGCAAGCAAGAGAGGGAAGAGCTGGGTCAGCTAAGGTCATCTGGAGACCTGTGCTACAATTGTGGTGCCTGCAAACTCTATTGCAATTAGTTGTGTACAACATACTTTCCCAGACTATCAGCTCTTTGAGGCCAGGAACTCTTTATAATTTATCTCCATATTCATGTGCCTGGCACCATGCCTGGCTCATCATAGCCCTCTTGCTGAATGCAGATGGTAGAGTAAAAGCATAAAGAAGTGTGTGGTCAGGAAGTCTGCCAATTTAGGCAGTCAGGTGGAAGGTTTAACAGGGGAAGCAACATTTGAGCTGTGCTTGAAAGATGATTTGGTGTTAGCCAGGCAGGAGAGTGGAAGGAAAGACACTGGAAACAGCACCAGTGAAGGCACAGAGATATAACACAGTGCAGGATAACTGTAGGCTGTATTCGATTTTCATACTGCTATGAAGAAATACCTGAGACTGGGTAATTTATAAAGAAAAAGAGGTCTAATGGACTCACAGTTCCACATGGCTAGGGAGGCCTCACAATCATAGTGGAAGGCAAAGGAGGAACAAACGCACTTCTTACATGGCGGCAGGCAAGAGAGCATGTACAGGGGAAATACCCCTTACAAAACCATCACATTTCGTGAGACTTTTTCACTATCACGAGAACAGTACAGGAAAAACCTGGCCCCATGATTCAGTTACCTCCTGCTGGGTCCCTCCCATGACACCTAAAGATCGTCAGAATCACAATTCAAGGTGAGATTTGGGTGGGAACACAGCCAAACCATATCAGAGGGCTATAGGTCAGTGTCTTCAGAGCCTATCAGAGTGGTTGGCTTACAGTGGGTGCTCAGTAAATGCTTGTAGATGAATGAATGAATGAATGAATGAATGAATGAATGAATACATTGTTATCCTTTACTTTCTTACTGTAGGAACATTTCTGTCTATAAGACCAAGTCTATTGTTTGTGTTTTAAAATGTAGATTTTATTATTATTCAGATATTATGAGGCCAACAGATCAGGAGATGATGGTTATTGCAAAGAGAGTTTGTTACTCATGGCTCCCAAGAAGAGGGGACAGGCCACATTATCGGGTTGGGGACACGTAAGGAAGCACTAGGGTTGGTCAAGAGGCAGAGGGAGCAAGGGGAAAACATGGGCAAGGGCATTTATGGTGGTTTCTGCAGGAAGAAATAGGCAAGGCAGGAAAAGCAAGTTTAGGCTTGGTTAGTTTGAGTAATTTCAGTGTGCTCTGAGGAACAGGGGCTGTCTCTAGTTACCTGGCCCTGGGGCGATTAGGGCAGTTAGGTATTAGCCCTGATGTGAAAACTCTATAAAGGAGGTGGTTGGGCTATGGGCTCTTGATGGATGTGTTTGCATACAAAAAGTGCATTTGTAGATGAGTTTAGTTTAGTTTTGTTTTGTTTTTGAGACGAGTCACCCAGGCTGGAGTCACCCAGGCTGGAGTGCAGTGGTACGATCTTGGCTCACTGCAACCTCCGCCTCCCTGGTTCAAGCAATTCTCCTGCCTCAGCCTCCTGAGTAGCTGGGATTACAGGCACATGCCACTATATCTGGCTAATTTTTGTATTTTTAGTGGAGACAGGGTTTCACCATGTTGTTCAGGCTGGTCTCAAACTCCTGACCTCGTGATCTGCCCAACTTGGCCTCCCAAAGTGCTGGGATTACAGGCATGAGCCACCACACCTAGCCTAAGTTTTTCACTATCCTTAAGAATTGTCTGACCCTGGGAAGGGCAGTTCCCCAAGATTCATCAAGGTCCCAAGATGTCAATGCGGCAAATATCGAAACTAGAAAACATGGTGATTATAGTTTGACAATTAGGGAATTCTGTCTCTTAGGTCATTGGGTGATAGAGCTGTGATCACTGGGAACTTTCATGACCTGTTTTGTCTTGATACCACCCATTTTCATGCCAATTTTTGTCATATTTTATTATTTCATTTATTCATTCATTTAATAAGTACTTACTGAGCATCCACTGTAAACCAGGCCCTGAGTCAGACTCTGGCCCTGGTAACTTGGTCAAGAGAGACAGCCTAGGAAGCAAGTGGAGTTCCTGCCTGCATGGTTAGTGCTCTAATGAAGCCCTAAATACTGTTATCTTCAGAGGCTCCTTGCCCTCCCCTGGACTCCTCAGGTAGGAAGGTACCTTGATGTCAAGTTTAGTGCCATCTATGGAGGCAGTTTCATTTCTCATAATGGAGGATTTGCTTTTAATCAAAGAGAAGGCCTTTTGTCAGTCTGAGAGCTTTGTCTTTTTTGTGACTTGCAGATAGACATTTTAATAATAGGACTAGATATGTGGCTCTTAGAGACCAGGCTGTGACTTTAAATAGTGTGAAGACCCCAATGGCTGGATTCACGGGGGCAATCTGAATACTGTTCATGAATTTTTAAATGGCCTTAGAAAGTGCAGCATGATTTTAGGAGAGATTTCCAATTAACTTGGGCTGTTCAAAGCAGCCCTACGCCTGGGAAAGAGAATGCACAAGAATTTTCCAAAGAGCTTTATCTCTTGAAACAGAAAATATAAATGGTAGTGGGGAAAAAAAAAATCAAAGTTACTGAATATGGAAATCACCACTTTGGGGTTTATGAGAACCACATCCTGCTAACTCCCTGCTATGCGATGGGGCTTTCAGAGGTAATGAGGCAAGTACCAGAGTGTCAAATGTCTGCCTTGCTTTATACTTACGTGTGCTCTTGTTCTGGTCCTCCTGCTGGTAGTGTACATGCTCAGCTCAGGCAGAGATGGTGTCTGACTCCTCCTTCTAGTCTCCTGGGGAAAATCTTGCACTCAGCAGGCACTTAATGCACTCTGGTGGGATTGAACTGAAGAGACAAGACTCCCCAGGAAGGCATAGGGAGTGCTCCTGCTGCCTATTACTCTGCTCTGAGTTGGAGGCAGAGCAGCCTCTCTGAGGCTACAGGCAAAGGCTTTTGCCTTCTGGATGGAGGAAGGAAACTAGCTCTTACTGAGCCCTCACCATGTGCCTGGTAGGCACCTGGCAGCACTTTTTCATCAATCCTCCTGATAACCCTTTGTAATTGGTATTGTTACCCCCATTTTACAGATGAGGAAATAGAGGTACTGAAGAATAGGCTCTCCTGAAAGATTTTCACTGGAAAGATTTCCAGCATTCCACCTGTCCACTCCACCAGCCTGAGACAGCCATCTTTACTGAGGTTTTGAACAGATAAGCAGGAGGTAATGCACTCTCAAAAGTGTTTAAAAGGATTAAGCAATTCAAAGCATACCTCCAAGGAACCCCTGCCAGAGATGCTGAATCTTGAGTTTGCTTTCTTCCTCTGAAGGGCATGTGAACTCTTACCTGACTCCTTATGCTTAGCTCAAATGGGGGCAGGTTCTCATCATCCAAGCAGGAAATCAGATGCCTTGAGAGGTGCTGCCACTGTAATTAGGAACAGTGCAGACCATTGCCGAGACTCGAGAAAGTTGTATGCCTCTTAATGTGGTTTGTTTCATGAGGCCTTTTACTAATGCCCAAGTTATGGCCCTTCTGAAGGTGGCTAGAAGCAGGTGTTGGGGTGGAAGTGGGCCTAAAACCCAGAGCCCAGTGGCTGCTCTCCAAAAGAGAAATGGACAATAACACTAAAATTATATTTGCACTTCAACTTAGTCCATAAAACTGAGGTTCAAGCACTGAACCACCTGCCTGATCATTGTCACCACAGGGCATGATCTTTTACAGTCTGGATTTGACAATACATCAGAGAGCATGGACTTATGTTTGGACATTTAAAAACCCCCTTCATGGGAGGTGGAGGTTGCAGTGAGCTGACATCACGCCACTGCACTCCAGCCTGGGCGACAGAGGGAGACTGTCTCCAAAACACAAAGCAAAACAAAAAACCCTCTGAATATCTCATTCAAAATAAATTTTAAAAAGTTATCAAAAACTTCCTAAACGGTGCAGATTCTTAGGATGATTCAGGTGTTTGACTTTGAAGAGGACAAAGGTTGATTGCAATTCTTCTCCTGACACTGGACTCTCCGACAGTGTGTGAAGCTCCCTTTACTTTCCATATCTTCCTTCTTTCTTCTTTCCTAGCTTCATTCCTTCTCTATCTCCTACATCTCAGACATCATAGCAGAAACTCCTAATCTTTTCTTAGTCTGCATTCTCCTCTTATTCCTTCAGGAGAACCCTCAAGTTTTTGCCGAGGAGATAGCTGCTCAGCTAAAAGCCACATTTCTCAGCCTCCCATGCAAATATGTGACGATGTGTCTCTTTTCTTGCCGGTGGTGTGTGAACAAAAATGATACATGCAACTTTTGAAAGTGCAAATAAAAAAAAGAAGCAGCATACCCTGTTCTACCTCCACTTTCTCCTTTCCTCTGCTTGGCCCATGGCTATGATAGCAGGAGTTGGAGCAGCCATTTTGGGCCATGAGATGAAAGCCTTATATTGAGCCATGTTTTGAGCAGAGGAACAGAAAAGAAGGAACCTGGGCCCCTGGCATTACTGAGCCACCATAAAGACCTAGGCTCTCTATTTGAACTTCAGGTAAGAAAGAAATAAACTTCAGTATTGTTTAAGCCATTGTATTTGGGTGTTTCTCTATTATAGCAGCCTACCATGTATGCTAACGTAAGTCATAGATGTATCTTTTTTTTTTTTTTTTTTTTTTTTTTTTTTTGTGAGATGGAGTCTCTCTCTGTTGCCCAGGCTGGAGTGCAATGGTGTGATATCTGCTCACTTCAAGCTCCACTTCCCGGGTTCATGCCATTCTCTTGCCTCAGCCTCCTGAGTAGCTGGGACTACAGGCACCCGCCACCACGCCCGGCTAATTTTTTGTATTTTTAGTAGAGACAGGGTTTCACCGTGTGAGCCAGGATGGTCTCGATCTCCTGATCTGGTGATCCACCCATCTTGGCCTCCCAAAGTGCTGGAATTACAGGCATGAGCCACTGCGCCCGGCCAATAGATGTATCTTTAAAACCAGCTCTAGGTAATATTCAGGATAAAGAATTAATGGGTAATAAACTGGAAGTCAACAGGGCAATTCACCCATCCATGACTTGCTAGTCAAAACTCTTTAGCAGCTGAAAGATTGTAGAAAAGCATGTCTCGTGGTAGCATCCACCCAAGAAAAGGTGGAATGGAAAGGTTTCAGTGGAATGGAAGTCAGAGAGACGTGAGTACACTTATTAGCTCTGTGGCTTTGGGTAATTCTTAATACCCTTTCTCAGTTTCTCCTTCTATTAAAAGGATACAATAACTCTTGAGTGACTATTTTGTGAATCAGTAAGGCCATATGTTTAAAGAGAAGTGTAAATGAAAGAGCCAGAAGGTCTGGATTTGAGTCCCATCTGCCATTAACTTGCTGGGTTGCCTTAGGCAAGTCACTGCACTTCTCTGGGCCTTGTCCCATATCCTTCAAATGGGAAAGTTTAGACTAGATTATCTCTGAGGTCTTTTCCTGCTCAGACATTGTATGGTTCAACAAATCAGGCTATAATATTATGATGAGAGTCAGAATTTACAGCAACATTTTGCTGAAGCTGGCCTGGCTGACACTGGTTCCTGAGAGTAGATTGTGTGTATCAGTTCTTAAATTGGTAGTCAGTGGGGTCAGGATGGCAGCTTGAAATAGGTCATGGTAGGAGTATTTACACCACAGAAATTGGCAAACACTATGAAGTGGGGCTCCCTGCTACCGTCCACAGAGAGCTGGTTGTTAAGCACTTACCCGTGTGCCACTTACTACAAGGAAAGAAAAAGGTTTTATATGCCTTGGTACTCACAGCAGCAAATAACTAGTAAAATTAAGATGAGAATGTGCAAGTATTTATTTATAATGTATGGAGGACTGAGGGGAAAGAATTAGAAGTTACTCCACTCCTGGATCCCAGGTGCCCTGGTCCAGTGCTAAGTTATAGCAAATGGGCCCCTTGTGGCATGAAGGACTTAGTATCTCTCCCTCAGTGACCAACTTACCTGGGGCTTATTGTGCTGTTGTGCTTCTGGTGTGCCATTTTGTAATTTAATTAAAACTGGAGGCTTGAGATAATGGGCTGGTGGTGCCTGCAGCCCCGCCCTGGGTAAAAGTTGGGCCCCTGGGAGCAGGAAAAAAGGTCTTCCAAGGTACCAAGTGATCAGGGGCAGTCGTTAAATTATTCCAGTTAATCCAAATGAAGTAGTTACCTAAGGCCCTGACTGATCTAGCTAAGTGGGACCTGTGGCTTGGAAAATGTTTAGAGATTCTGGACCAAGGGATTACCCACTTACTCATTCTCACCATTTAGAGTGTCTTCTTCAAAGCGTATTTGGAGATACAGTACTTCCTTGGTACGCTAGTAGCAATCCTTCCCACCCCAAAATACCTCATGGTTAAATAAGTTTGGGAAACACTGAATTTAACAAAGGTAAACAGGTTATTTATGGCATTACTCCTCAGATATTTTCATAGACTAAATTAAAGTAGTGTTTCTCAACTGTTTGTGGTGATGGATCAGATTTTAAAATTTCTAATCAATGCATGATTTTGAAATCAATACATCCTATTGCCCGACTAATAGCAGCTCTTGTCTTGTGCACTTACTGTGCAAGTATGGATACTCAACTCTTTCAATGAGTTGAGTTCATGGCTATGCACTTGGATGACCCAGCAACGTCCCATTGCTGTAAAAGTCTCTAGTTGGGAGTGAGACCGGCCCTTCAGTTTGCATGGGAGCTGGGTGAGGCCTGTGACTGCTGGCTTTCCCCCACTTCCCTGACAACCTGCATGACTCAGCAGAGGAAGCCATAATCCTCCTAGGTACACAACTCTGGTGACCTGGGAATCTCACCCCCATTCTCCACAGCAGCTGCAGCAAGACTCACCCAAGAGAGCCTGAGCTCAGACACACCTAGCCCTGCCCCCACCTGATACTCCTTCCCTACCTAACCTGGTAGCCTAAGGCAAAGGGCATATAATCTTGGGAGTCCCCCCCACAGCTGGTCCCTCTCCATACTACTACAGCCGATGCTTTCTGGAAAGCGCCACTTTCTGACAGGAGGCCAACCGGCAGAAAAATAGAGCGTTAAACCACCAAAGCTAAGAACCCTCAAGGAGACCATTGCACCCTGCCCCCACCGCCACTTCTACTGGAACTGGCACTGGTATCCACGGCTGAGGGTCCCATAGAAGGTTCACGTCACAGGACTCTGTGCAGACAACTCCCAGTACCAGGTTAGACTTGCTGGGTGGCTAGACCCAGAAGACAGACAACAATCACTGCAGTTCGGCCCACAGGAAGCCACATCCATAGGAAAAGGGGGAGAGTACTACATCAAGGGAACACCCCATGGGACAAAATAATCTGAGCAACAGCCTCCAGCCCCAGACCTTCCCTCTGACAGAGTCTACCCAAATGAGAAGGAACCAGAAAACCAACCCCGGTAATATGACAAAACAAGGCTCTTTAACACCCCCCAAAAATCACACTAGCTCACCAGAACTGGATCCAAACCAAGAAGAAATCCCTGATTTACCTGAAAATGAATTCAGGAAGTTAGTTATTAAGCTAATCAGGGAGGTACCAGAGAAAGGCAACACCCAGTGCAAGGAAATTCTAAAACGATACAAGAAGTGAAGGGAGAAATATTCAAGGAAAAAGATAGCTTAAAGAAAAAACAATCAAAAATTCAGCAAACTTTGGACACATTTTTAGAAATGTGAAGTGCTCTGGAAAGTCTCAGTAATAGAACTGAACAAGTAGAAGAAAGAAATTCAGAGCTCAAAAACAGACCTTAGAATTAACCCAATCAAACAAAGACAAAGAAAACAGAATAAGAAAATGTGAACAAAGCTTCCAAGAAGTCTGGAATTACGTTAAATGACCAAATCTAAGAATAATTGGTGTTCCTGAGGAAGAAGAGAATTCTAAAAGCTTGGAAAACATATTTGGAGGAATAATTAAGGAAAACTTCCCCAGCCTTGCTAGAGACCTAGACATCCAAATACAAGAAGCACAAAGAATACCTGAGAAATTCATCACAAAAAGATCATCGCCTAGGTACATTGCCATCAGGTTATCCAAAGTTAAGACGAAGGAAAGAATTTTAAGAGCTGTGAGACAGAAGAACCAGGTAACTTATAAAGAAAAACCTATCAAATTAACAGATTTCTCAGCAGAAACCCTACAAGCTAGAAGGGATAGGGGCCCTATCTTTAGCCTCCTCAAACAAAATAATTATCAGCCAAGAAACAGTCTTTATCAGACAAACAAATGCTGAGAGAATTCACCATTACCAAGCCACCACTACAAGAACTGCTGAAAAGAGTTCTAAAACTTGAAACAAATCCTAGAAATACATCAAAACAGAACCTCTTTAAAGCATAAATCACCCAGGACCTATAAAACAAAAAATACAAATTAAGAAGCAAAAACAAAAAACCAAAAAACCAAAGTACACAGCAATAAAGAGCACAATGAATACAACAGTACCTAACATTTCAACACTGACATTGAGTTTAAATGGCCTAAATGCTCCACTTAAAAGATACAGAACCTCAGAATGGATAAGAACTCACCAACCAATTACCTGCTGCCTTCAGGAGACTCACCTAACACATAAAGACTCACATAAACTTACAGTAAAGGGGTGGAAAAAGGCATTTCATGCAAATGGACGCCAAAAGAGAGCAGGGGGTAGCTATTCTTACACCAGACAAAACAAACTTTAAAGCAACAGCAGTTAAAAGGGACAAAGAGAGACATTATATAATGGTAAAAGGCCTTGTCCAACAGGAAAATATCACAATCCTAAATATATATGCACCTAACACTGGAGCTTCCAAATTTATGAAACAATCACTAATGGACCTAAGAAATGAGATAGACAGCAACACAGTAATAGTGGGGGACTTCAATACTCCACTGACAGCACTAGACAGGTCATCAAGACAGAAAGTCAACAAAGAAACAATGGATTTAAACTATACCTTGGAACAAATGGACTTAACAGATATATACAGAGCATTTCGTCCAATAACCACAGAATATACATTCTATTCAATAGTACATGGAACTTTTTCCAAGATAGACCATATGATAGGCCATAAAACGAGCCTCAATAAATTTAAGAAAATTAAAATTATATCAAGCACTCTCTCAGACCACAGTGGAATAACACTGCAAATCAACACCAAAAGGAACCTTCAAAACCATGCAAATACATGGAAATTAAATAACCTGTTCCTGAATGAGCATTGCTTCAGAAATGAAATCAAGATGGAAATTAAAAAGTTCTTTGAACTGAATGACAATAATGACACAAACTACCCAAACCTCTGGATTACAGCAAAGGCGGTGCTAAGAGGAAAGTTCATAGCCCTAAACGCCTACACCAAAAAGACTGAAAGAGCACAAACTGACATTCTAAGTTCACACCTCATGAACTAGAGAAACAAGAAAACACCAAACCCAAACCCAGCAGAAAAAAGGAAATAACCAAGATCAGAGCAGAACCAAATGAAACTGAAACAAACAAACAAACCAAAAAACCCACAAAAGATAAGTGAAACAAAAAGCTGGTTCTTTGAAGAGATAAATAAAATTGATAGACCATTAGCAAGATTAACCAAAAAAAGAGAAAATCCAAATAATCTCACTAAGAATGAAACAGGAGATATTACAACTGACATCACTAAAATACAAAAGATCATTCAAGGCTACTATGAACACCTTTATGCACATAAACTAGAAAACTTAGAAGAGATGGATATTCTTGGAAAATCAAACCCTCCTAGCTGAAATCAGGAAGAATTAAATACCTTGAACAGACCAATAACAAGCAGAAAGATTGAAATGGTAATTAAAAAATAACCAACACAGCAGAATTCTACCAGACATTCAAAGAAGAATTGGTACCAATCCTTTTGACACTATTCCACAAGATAGAGAAAGAAGGAATACTTCCTAATTCATTCTATAAAGCCAATATCACCCTAATACCAAAACCAGGAAAGGATAGAACCAAAAAAGAAAACTACAAACTGATATCCTTAATGAACATACATGCTAAAATCCTTAATAAAATACCAGCTAACTGAATCCAACAACATATCAAAAAGATAATCCACCATGATCAAGTGGGTTTCATACCAGGGAGGCAGGGATGCAGGGATGATTTAACATACACAAGTCAATAAATGTGATACACGATATAAACAGAATTAAAAGCAAAAGTCACATGACCATCTCAATAGATGCAGAGAAGCATTCAACAAAATCCAGCATCCCTTTATGATTAAAATTCCCAGCAAAACCGGCATACAAGGGACATTCCTTAATGTAATAAAAGCCATCTATGACAAACCCACAGCCAATATAATACTGAATGGAGAAAAGTTGAAAGCATTCCCTCTGAGAAGTTGAAAGCATTCCCACTGAGAACTGGAACAAGGCAAGGATGCCCACTCTCACCACTCCTCTTCACCATAGTCCTGGAAGTCCTAGCCAGAGCAATCAGACAAGAGAAAGAAAGAAAGGGCATCCAAATCAGTAAAGAGGAAGTCAAACTGCCACTGTTTACTGATGATGTGACCATTTACCTTGAAAACCCTAAAGACTCCTCCAGAAAGCTCCTGGGTCTGATAAAATAATTCAGCAAAGTTTCTGGATACAAGATTACTGTACACAAATCAGTAGCTCTTCTATATACCAACAGTGACCAAGCAGAGAATTAAATCAAGAACTCAACCCATTTTACAATAGCTGCAAGAAAAAATAATAATAAAATACTTAGGAATATACCTTGGCTCATGCCTGTAATTCCAGCACTTTGGGAGGCTGAGGCGGGCAGATCACAAGGTCAGGAGATGGAAAACATCCTGGCTAACACGGAGAAACCCCGTCTCTACTAAAATACAAAAAATTAGCTGGGCGAGGTGGTGGGCCCCTGTAGCCCCAGCTACTCCGGAGGCTGAGGCGGGAGAATGGCGTGAACCCGGGAGGCGGAGCTTGCAGTGAGCTGAGATCGTGCCTCTGCACTCCAGCCTGGGCGACAGAGCGAGACTCTGTCTCAAACAAAAAAAAAAAAAAAAAGTAAAAAGGTAAAAAGTAAAAGGAATATACCTAACCAAAGAATTGAAAGACCTCTACAAGGAAAACTACAAAACACTGCTGAAAGAAATCACAGACAACACAAATGGAAACACATTTCATGCTCCTGGATGGGTAGAATCAATATTGTGAAAATGACCATACAGTCAAAAGCAATCTACAAATTCAATGCAATCCCTATCAAAACGCCATGATCATTCTTCACAGGATTAGAAAAAACAATTCTAAAATTCATAAGGAACCAAAAAAGGGGCTGCATAGCCAAAGCAAGACTAAGCAAAAAGAACAAATCTGGAGGCATCACACTACCTGATTTCAAACTGTACTATAAGGCCGCGGTCACCAAAACAGTGTGGTACTGGTATAAAAATAGGCACATAGACAAATGAAACAGAATAGAGAACCCGGAAATAAACACAAATACTTACAGCCAGCTGATCTTCAACAAAGCAAACAAAAACACAGAGTGGGGAAAAGTCACCCTTTTCAACAAATGGTGCTGGGACAATTGGTTAGCCACATGTAGGAGAATGAAACTGGATTCTCGCCTCTCACCTTATATAAAAATCAACTCAAGATGGATTAAGGACTTAAACCTAAGACCCAATACTATAAAAATTCTAGAAGATAACATTAGAAAAACCCTTTTAGACGTTGGCTTAGGCAAAGATTTCATGACAAGAACCCAAAAGCAAATACAATAAAAACAAAGATAAATAACTGCGACCTAACTAAACTAAAGAGCTTTTGCACGGGAAAAGGAACGGTCAGCAGAGTTAACAGACGACCCACAGAGTAGGAGAAAATCTTCACAATCTATACATCTGACAAAGGACTAATATCTAGAATCTACAACAAACTCAAACAAATCAGTAAGAAAACAAACAAACAAACAAATAATTCCATCAAAAAGTGGGCCAAGGACATTAATAGAAAATTCTCAAAAGAAGATATACAAATGGCCAACAAACATATGAAAAAATGCTCAACATCACTAATGATCAGGGAAATGCAAATCAAAACCATAATGCGATACCACCTTACTCCTAAAATGGCCATAATCAAAAAATACAGAAAACAGTGGATGTTGGCATGGATATGGTAATTAGGGAACATTTCTACACTGCTGGTGGGAATATAAACTAGTATAGCCACTGAGAAAAACAGCGTGGAGCTTCCTTAAAGAACTAAAAGTAGAACTACCATTTGATCCAGTAATCCCACTACTGGATATCTACCCAGAGGAAAAGAAGTCATTATTCGAAAAAGATACTTGCACATGAATGTCTATAGCAGCACAATTCATAACTGCAAAATTGTGGAACCAACCCAAATGCCCATCAATCAACAAGTGGATAAAGAAACTATGGTATATATATATACAATGGAATACTGCTCAGCCATAAAAAGGAATGAATTAACAGCATTTGCAGTGACCTGGATGAGATTGGAGACATTATTTTAAGTGAAGTAACTCAGGAATGGAAAAACAAATATCATATGTTCTCACTGATATGTGGGAGCTAAGCTATGAGGACGCAATGGACTTTGAGGACTTGGGAAGAGTGAGAGAGGGGCAAGGGATAAAAGACTACAAATATGGTTCAGTGTATACTGCTCGGGTGATGGGTGCACCAAAATCTCACAAATCACCATCAAAGAACTTACCCAAGTAATCAAATACCACCTGTACCCCGAAAACTTGTGGAAATTTTTTTTAAATGACTGAAAAAATGCCTACATGCTAATTAGGATGTAGAACAATAGAAACTTTCATACATCACTAGTGGGGGTGTAAAATTATGCCAAATGGTAGCATAGAAAACTGTTTAGCAATTCATGAAAATATTAAATGTGTGTCTCATATTTTAAAAAAGTCTCTAGTTGCTCACCTTCATATTTTGTAACTATTTGCCATGTTATGGTGCAGCAGCAAACCATCTATGGCACAGTGCATAGGCCCAACTTTGAGTAGCACTGCGCTTAAGTACCTGGCTGTGCCTCTTAACAAAATGAAGTATGGTTATACTCCAATAAGACCCACTTCCTTTCACTGGAATTTCTGTGTTTGAGCTGTTCACTGAGCAGTGTGTCCAGCTACTGTAGACAGTGCAGCTCTGTCAGTGCTGAATGTCCCAGGCATGTGGGACATTACCCCAGTATAGCAAGAGTTGAATGTCCAGAGTCCATAAAGGACTCTGATAGAAAACACCAGCTGTTCTGGGAAGTAGTACCATCTCTGGAAAGGGTCCAGTAAAAACCAGATAGGTCCTTAAACATAAAGGCAAAGAAGGGTAGCCCTGGCTTCCTTTCTGTCTTCCACAGACTCAAAAACAAAAATATAGAAAAGGTACAGTAGCCTTGGGGTTTGACCTCTATTAATTATGAGGGGCACGAAAATGGGAAGGGCTTCAGAGGCAACTGAAATGGTCTCTGGGGAGCAATTTGCCCACTCCCAGGTGAGACCAGTGAGCCACAGCAGCTTAAGGATCACATGTGTCTGTTAGACTTGGGCAGCCCTCAACCAGGACAGAGGCAGCAAGGCCCAGACCAAGTTCCTGACTCTAGCATTATTTCTCCACAGCTTGACAGGTGGGTGCCTGGGCAAGCATCTGTTCCCTCTTTTTCCTTCCCTTTTCTTCTCTTGTACTCATTCTCCTCATGCATCTGCAATGGAAGTCAAGTGTAAATAGAAGGCTCCGACTCCCAGGTCAGGCGGCTGTCAGGGTTCCCCCCTTCTCTCTGAAATGCTCACTGTCCCTGCCAACTCTTTATTCTGTACCTGTCAGAGCTGGCTCCCTCCAATATCTCTGTGGGCAGATTCCCTCCTCAGTGAACAGTGTCAGTGACCCGAGAAGTCCCTGGAATCAGGCTGTCTCTCAGAGCAGAGATGGTTTCAGCTGGGGGTTTTTCCTTTCTGATTCACCAGTCCAATGTTTAGTGTGAGGAACTATTTATGCATGAGGTGGGCCTGGGTGACAGTTATGGGGAAGCGGGTGCTGTGGAAGGATTCTACCAGGTACAGGATGCCAGCGTTATCCCCAGTGCCACATCTTGCTACATTCCTACTACTATGGCCCCCATACTGGTCCAGACAGAGCAAGACCCTGGGAAGGATGGGCATTGGGTAGAGTTGGCTTTTGAGGTCTCCCTCATGTCAAGTGGAGATGTCCAGCCAGTGTGTGAGGAGGGGTGATATGATTTGGCACTGTGTCCCGACCCAAATCTCATCTCGAATTGTAATCCCCACGTGTCAAGGGAGGGACCTGTGATCCCCATGTGTTGAGGAAGGAAAGTGATTGGACCATGGGGGTGGTTTCCCCCATGCTGTTCTCATGAGAGTCAGTGTGTTCTCACAAGAGCTGATGGCTTTGTAAGTGTTTGGAAATTCCTCCTTCATGCTTCTGTCTCCTGCTGTCTTGTGAAGAAGGTGCCTGCTTCTGCCATGATTGCAAATTTTCTGAGGCCTCCCCATCCATGCAGAACAGTGGATCAATTAAACTTCTTTCCTATACAATTGCCCAGTCTCAGGTAGTATTCTTTATAGCAGTGTGAGAATTGACTAATACAAGGGGAGAGGCAGGTCATTTGTTGACACCATGGGAGTTGACACCATAGGAGTTGAGGTGGAGATTTCTGAGGCAGGCTGCGTGGATCTGAGGCGAGAGTCTGAGAGAACACCCAGTTAGCAAGAGGGAGTAGCAAGAAGAATTTGGAAAGGAGGCTGGAGGGAAACCTTAGAGGAGTAGAGCAGAAGCCAGGAGAATGTAGCACTTCATCAGGTCAGAGAGGAGAGGATCAACACTGTTGTGTTGCCAGGAGATCAAGGAGGCTCAAGCCTGAGGAAGGGAGATGGTTGGTGATTAAGATAGTTCCTGAGCAAGGTGGCCAGGCATGGCTGTGCACACTGCACACCCCCAGGGGGAGTCATCTACACCCTTGTCTGCGGGATGGTAAACCCTGGAGTTGTGTAGTGTATAACCTGTGTGGCTACTGGAGACACCCTGCTCATGAGAATCTTATCAGCCAAGGGGTGGAGGCAGAAGCCCCATCAAGAGCCTCTGAAGTGTGAGCAGGAGGTGTGGTGGAGCTGGAGCAGTGAGGGTGACCCTTCAAAGGAGTTTAGATGTGAAGGAAAGAAAAAGATATAGCAGCTGGAAAGAGTATCGGGCTTGAGGGAAAACAACATTATTTTGCACTTGGAAATCTGAGCATGATTTAGGCAAGAGCAACAACAACAACAGCAGCAACAACAACCACCTCACTAAAGTAGGAGAGAGAACAGATGAGGGAGAGTGAAGCGAGAGAGGAATCTATTCATTCAGAAAGCAGTCTTTATTGCCAGCCTCCTGAGTGTCTTCTCATCACGTGCTGGAATGCAGCTGTGGAGACAGAATAGCTCCCGCCCTCATGAAGCTTACAGTTAGTGACCAGCGACACTATAGAGAGGGAGTGAAGGGTAGGCGGGGCAGGGCTGGGTTTGTGGGGCAGGGCAGACTTCTCTGAGGAGGTGACCTTTGAGCTGAGACCTAGATGATGAGAAGGAGCCCACCCTTTGAAGACCATGGGAGGAGTGTACCCAGCAGAGGCAGCGGCTGGTGCAGCAGTTCCCAACATCAGGCAGAAAGAGCCCAGCCTGGCTGGGCCAGAGCTGCAGAAAGGGCTGGGAGGTGAGCGTGGGGCAGGCAGGGCCTCTTAGGCTGTGGGAAGACGTTTCCATGAGAGTACAGTGACACGTACTCCATTCTTAAGGAGGAGAGGTCACCTACATGTCACTGTACTCTCATGGAAACTGGATCCTCTTGGCTTGGGATCCTCTTGAGATCCGGGATACCCTCACGGCCTGGGATTCTCTTGAGGGTCTTAGTCACCACCTCGCTAGCCTGGCATAGAGTGAAATGATAGGCTTGAATGAAGGTCTTCCTCCAAGTCAGCCATCAGGAACATACCTTATCTGAGTCAGGAAGAATTTAAATTCATGGCTTTGTAGGAAGCCTCTAAGTCAGGCCCAAGCGCAGGATGTTTCCACAGGCCCTTACATATGCTGTGTATATGGGGACAGTGGTGACTTGGGGCATTTCAATAGTCCTGAGTCACCTCACCCACAAAGACACCAACTGCACTAAACTTTCCAGGTTGATGAGGTTAACTTTGAAGCCCTCCTGCCATTATTTCTGGATCCCTGAATTTCCCTGCAGTGTTCTTTCTCCATCCACACTGTTTTCCTGCTACTCAGGCTTCTTCTTGGGGTACCGCCTTGGCTAGCTTAAAAATTACTTCTGTTATTTTTCAGCCATTCTCTCATCATCATAAAAGTTTCTATCTCCTTAATGCAGATATTAGCAAGTAAGCAATCTAATTGAAAAAATTCATGCTAAGGTGGTGGTATCACCATCACACTCATGGAGGTATTTGATTGTTTAAAAAAGAAAGATATGTGCCCAGATTAGAGCATTTACTCAGTGCATTGAGGACACACATGTTTGCCAAGGGATGGGCATTAGAAAGATAAGAGAAAGGTTTAGGAATGGGAAGGCTTCCCGGATCTCCTAAAACCTTGTGCCTAAGGCTGGCTTTGTTTCCAGATCCCAAAAGACAGAAAAGACAGTCCTCCACATTTACAAGTCAAGATCAAGGTAGCTTGATGGTCTGAGGACAGGATAGTTACAAAGCACAGTTAGATTCTTAGGGTGCCTGCGTGCCTACCAGTGGGTCAGCCCCAATCTGAAACCAGCTTCTCCAATTAGGGTTAAAATAACACTAAAAACAAACAAACAACAACAACAACAACAAACACAGATGAAGCAACATATGTTGGAAATCTACGTGTATGTTTTACTCTTCATCACAATCGCATGATCAGATTGCACAGTGTCCCATTTTCCAGATGAAACTGAGGCTCAGAAATATTTAGTGATTGTCCCAGGGTCATGCAGATATGCTTAAAGCACTGGGATTCAAACCAGGCCTGTCTGACTCCAAAGCTCCATTCCTCCTCCTGTGCCTCAGGGTTAAAACTCTATCCTAAGGCGGTGGCAGCTGTCCCGGCCAGGGCATTCTGAGAGCCACTTGCAGCTCTTCCATTTACCAGGTTGAGATTTACTTCCTCTCTCTGGGCTTCAATTTTCTTATCTAGAAAACTGGGAGACAGACAAGTTCTTTGAGGTTCCCTTCCAGGCCTAAGCCTCACCGTGCTGGGTGATTCTTCCTTTGATAAGTCAGTGTACAGCTCATTTGATGTGCAAATGTCAAAATGTCAACAGTGCCATGAGCCCTTGAGCATTCGGGTCCTTAGAGAGAAGCCTCCTGAAGGGCGGCAGGAGGTGGGCCACCTTGGACCAGCAAGTCCACAGAGGCCCGCAGAGATGTGATGCACGGGAGTTCCTCCAGCTAACCCTGGGATTTCCCGGGGAATGGGCATTTGTGTACCTCCTTGTGGACAGGGCCTCAGCCCATGGCCTGATGATCACCCGAGTCCTTACAAGGTGGTTGAGAGTTTGGGTGTGTTTTTCTTCTCTCCTTTTGAAAACCAAGAGGTCAGCGTGAGTGTAACTCTGACACATGAAATCTGCTCCTTGTTTGGAAACACCCTTTTCAAATCCATCCTGAGATGGGATTAAGAGAACAGCTTTGGCTCGTTTTCAGGACTGTCATCTGATGAACATCTCCCAGTTCATTTGAAGGAAGTGACAGAAGAGAGTGAGATTTCAAATCAGGGAAATTGGCGACAGGCTCTGCTCAAATTGGCCTCCCCACCTCCAGCCTGCAGCCCGCAGAAAACAAAAGCTCCAGAGTAGGAAAGTGACACAGCGCCACCTCCCGGTAGCCTGGCCGGCCAAGGCCTCTGGCTTAAGCGAGCCTCTGGCCTGCCAAAATGCCTGGGGAGGGAAGAGCTCTGTCTGCACTCATGAGATGGGAACAGCGGGGTTCTGGGAGCTACAAACGTTTCAGTTCACAGTGTGTGCAGTCATGTGTCTTGCACACACACATATGCACATATTTGAACACCGAGGATTAACTTGTCTTAAAGGGGCAACTCTCTCGTCCATCTACTTTTAGGCAGATTTTAAAGATGATCATAGTAGTTAGCATATGGACTTTGGAGCCAGATTGCCTGGGTTCAAATCTCAGCTTGGCACTTAATAGCTGTGCAACCTTGGCCAACTTACTTAACCTCTCTGTGTCTGTTTCCTCTCCTACAAAATAACGATAATAAGAGTATCAACCTCAGTGGGTCACTGCAAGAATTGAGTGGGATATATATGATGTGCTTAGCACAGTGTGTGGCCCATGGTAAGTGCTCAATATGTACTAGCTACTTTTGGTATTCAATTAAACATAGCTCACACATTTTTTTTTTCTTCTTTACACCCACCTGTTTGGCCGTTTCTAACTGCCTGTTGGCTTATACGTCCTATACAGATGTTTCTGGTTCAAAGAAGATAATGCTAAATCCACAATTTTGCTGAAATAATTGACCCTACACAAATGCACACCCTAAACTGAATGGACTACTTGGCAGATTTTGAGAAAAACCATCCTTGGGGAACTCCCATGTACTTTTTTTTTTTTCCCGAGCAGCCTGACCGGGCAGTTGGGGCAGTTGATGCTTCAGAGTAAACCTAGGAAGGCTTCATGGGCCTGTGGATGATACATACAGCACTCTCAAATGTTTAGCTTCAACTCCTGGGTTTTCCCACATTTGCCTGTAGAGTGCTCCAGGGACACTGGTAAATCAGGAAAGGGTTTCATTTCAAGCCTTCCTGCTACATTTGAACCAGAAAGTCTCTGGGAAGCTCCTTCATGGGGCCAGACTTGGGATGCACATCCATCTTGATGGAAAATTCTCCCAACCTACAGAAAAGATGGTGAGGCGACAGGCTGCCAAGGTCAGAGGCTGGTCTTTCCCAAAGTCAACCATAAATCAAAGCCTCCAAGGTGACCACGTGTCATAGACACCAGCTCTGGAGTCTCTGAGCGGGGGATACAGGGCTCGATGACAGGAGACCACCTCTTCCCCAGCCCGTCTGCTGCTAGGGAAGACCAGTGTGTGGGCTGTTCATGGCCACCGAGGAAGTTTTCCTGCTGTTTAATGAGGTTTAACTTTCCTTGTAAAGGAGGGCCTGGCCCAAACATCTGTTTCATCAAAGGGGTTGGAGTCTTGGAGACACAAAAGCTTCTCTCAGCGGCTCCATTCTATGGCCTTTATCACTCCCGGAGTCATCCCATTAATGTGCTGAAACAGCCATGACTTTGCCACTGTGAAGGAGTCTGGGGAGCGCAGCCAGGTTTCAGGGTGAGGAAGGAGAGAAAGGCAGAGCCCTTTGAATCCCCTCAGACTTTGCACTTGGCTTCCTCTTATGGGTAAAACTTAACCGTGACTCACCTGTTTTAGAATGTTTTGTTAGTCAATCCCTGATTTGCTTGAAACTTCCAAAGTCTCAAGAAAATAGCCTCAAGGCAACTTGGAGCTAAGTTGCAGTGTCTCAGGCCTAATAAATAAACTGCGTATGAGGACAGCACACGATCGAAAGAGCAAATGCCAAACCGGGAATCTTCAGGTCGAGCACCTGGAAGTTACTGGGATTTTTGCAGAAAACCATGAAGCATTAACTTTTTAAGTTTGAAGGATTAAATAGATAATTTAGGGCTACAAGTGGCTGTCGAGCCCTGGAGTCTCCTGCTACTTATTGGTTATTTAACTCTGCAGTAGTTACTGCGCATCTCTGAACCTCCATTTCCTCATCTGTCAAAGGGACGAAAAATACTGGAGTGAGGACTTAATGACAAACAATGATACGTTTTAGTCCCTCTAGTGCTTGGCACTTAGACACTCAAACAATGGCAACCAAGTAACAAAAGTTTAAGAAAAATGTATCAGAGAAGAAGCTAACTTGAATGCTTCTCCATTGAAATTATTATTATTTAAAAAGTTTTGTTTTTATAAATTGGGAAAAGAGTGCCACCACTTGATGATAGTGGCAGATGCGCTGTGTGGCCCAGCTGGTGCAGGCAGCCCTGATATCTGTAGCAGTGTGGCTTCCTGTGCTAGGTTAGGGTTCTCAACCTTCTCTAGCTATGACAACACACCTATCCAGTGGCATGAGGTTGCCCAACCCACTCTCCTCATTGATGATAGGTTCAAATCCCAGCTCGATCACTAGCTTTTCATTATCTTGGGCAAATAAATGAGTGATGTGAATAGTACTTACCTTCCAGGTTTTAGGGGGTGGGTGGGTAAATGTAATCATGTAGATAAAGCACTGAGGACAGTCTTGAACACACAGTAAATGCTCAATCCAAAAGAAAAAAAAATGCGTTCATGATTTCTGCATGATTTTCAGCCCCGGTTATAACCCTGTCTTTTTTACTCAGGGAAGCAATTTGGAAAGTAACACTGTGATAGGGATAATCTTGAATCCGCTCAAAAATTGCTTAAAACTCATTCACACATAGATTTAGTCATTATCAGTAACAAATTATTTGTGAATGACCCCATAACCAATGTTGATCACAAGTCCTCAAATGCAGATGGGTGCCATACTTTTCTCCAGGCTGCGTGAAATCTGCATTTGCTTCAGGTGGCTGCTGTAACAAATTACCACCAACTTGTTGACTTAAGCCAAGACGCATGTATTATCTTACAGTTCTGAAGCTCAGAAGTCCTAAATGGATGCCAGCGGGCTAAAATCAAGGTGTTGGCCGGGCTATGCTTCTTCTGCAGGCTCTAGGGGAGAATTGTTTGCTTGCCTTTTCCAGCTTTTAAAGGCTACCTCATTCCTTGGCTTGTGGCCACATTCTGTCTTCAAAGCCAATAATAGTCAGATGAGTCTTTCTTCCTATGCCATCTCTCTGATTCTGACACTTCTCCACTTAAGATGCCTTGTGATTACACTGAGTTCATCCCAATAATCCAGGATAATTGCCCTATTTTAAGATCAGGTGATTAGCAACCTTAATTCCATTTGCAGTTTCTATTTGCCATATGATACAACAGATTCATAGGTTCTAGAATTAGGATTGTGGCCATCTTTGGGGTTGGCAGCCGGGGGTGGTGGTGGGTATGGCAGGGGCATATTTTGGCAACCACATGGGATAATTTTGAACCTGCCAAAATTACTTAAAATTCATTCACACATATTGTTGCTTTAATCATCAGCAACAAATACAGTGAATAACTCCACAATCAATATTGATGAGGGCTTCAAATATGGTGGGGGCCATACTTTTCTCCAGACTACATGAAATGTGAAAAGATAAGACAATATGGCGATTTTTAACTGAAAATAAACTTATTCCATTTAAAGGACTATTCTTTTGGTATTAAAATGCTGGCAGCAGATGATAGTTGGCTTTTAAAATTGTTAATATACTTGTCAAATATAAAAGTTGGTAAGTCAGTCAAGACCCAAAGGCTTTTTGGGAAGGAGGGGATGTTGCTGTTCTGTGTAATCACGGGCAGCAGCCATTACTACCTTCCAGGAAGCGGGCCTCCAGTCCACAGTGCGCAGGGCCACGGGACTCTCAGAGCCTTTCCATTCTCCAGACTTTTCCTTTTCCATTCTTCCCAGGGTTTAGAGAGTTTGGAGCCAAAGGACTGGGATCTGAACCCCTCCTCTGACATGGGACAACTCACTCCTCAGTTTTCATCCATAGAATCAGAATGACAGAAAACCCAGCCTGCTCTTCTCACAGGATTGCAAGGAGAACCAAACCAGAAGAGTGCGGTAAAGTGTAAAGTGCTGTACAAATGGGAATGCTTGTTTTTATACCTGAAACTTGGACTCTCAGTTTCTGGATCTTTCTATGATGTTTATTGATTGGGTGAGAGAAAATGAGGAGGGCCCCAGGGGGTACAATTAAGCCCTTCAGGAATAGCAGTTAGAGAAATGCCATTTTCCTCCCTAAAAACAAAAACAAACAAATCTGTAGGTTTTTTTTTTTAATGGTAAAATACACATAACATAAATTTGCTATCTTACGCATTGTTAGGTGTACAGTCCAGTAATGTTAAGTACATTCACACTGCTGTGCAACCCATCTCCAGAACATTTCCATCTTGCCAGAAGGGAACTGTGTGCCAATAGACAGCAACTCCCCATTTTCCACTCGCCTCAGACCCTGGCAACCATCACTCTGCTTTCTGTGTCTATGAATTTGACTAAGTACCTCAAATAACTGGAATCATGTAGGTTTGTCTTTTAGTGACTGGCTTAGCACTTAGCATAATGTCCTCAAAGTTCATTCATATAGTTAGCCTGTGTCAGAATTCCCTTCCTTTTTAACACTGAATAATATTCCACTGTATATATATGCCACACTTTGTTTATGCATTCATCTGTCCATGAACAACTTGGGTGGCTTCCACTTTTCCGCTATTGTGAATGCTGCTGCTGTGAGTGTAGGTATACAAATACCTTTTCAAGACCCTGCTTTCAATTCTTTTGGGTTTGTACCCAGTAATGCAATTGCTGGATCATATGGTAATCACATTTTAATGTTTCAAGAAACCGCCATACTGTTTTCCATAGTGGCTGCACCATTTCACATTTCCACCAACAGTGTACGAGGATTCTAACTTTTCCATGTCCTTACCAACACTTGTTTGTTTTTTTTGACAGTAGCCATCCCAATGGGTGTGAGATAGTCCTAATTTTACTTTTTTAATCACAAAAGTAATACTAGCTCATAGTAAAAATATTGAATAGGTACAGAAAGGAAAAGATACAAAACTCACCTGCTTGCTCCTTACTTCCTCTTGCTTCTCAGAGACAGCCACAATCATATTGATGTCTATCTATATCTACAGTATACATGCCATTCCATACTTTTACATTTTCGCTTAATAATCTATCTTGGATGTCTTTTTGTGTTAATCCCTATAGATCGACCTCATTCCTTTTCACAACCACAGAATATTCCACTGTATAAATGGACTATAATTTAAACAACTTCTCAACTTCCTATTAGTAGACACTTAGTTGATTTTCAGAACTTAAAAAAAAAAAAACCAAAAAACAAAAAAACCCAGCAATGACAGACCATGTAGCAGCAATGATGAGTGCAGCTCCTGAAGCCCAGCTGTTTCGGTTCAAACTCCAACTCTACTGCCTAACAGCTCTGGGATGTTGGGCAAGTGATTAACCCTCTCTGTGCTTCAGTTTTCTCATCTCTAAAATGGGGATGATTATAACAACTACCTGTTAAGGTTATTGCGAGGGTTAAATGAATCAACGTATGTAAAGCTCCTGAAGCATAAGGTGTGGTGTGCATCAGCTATTACTTGGCTTTAATCAACCTCCTTGGACATATGTATCTTTGTGCATTTTTCTGAGTATTTATTTTATTTTATTTTTTTCTTCAACTTTTATTTTAAGTTCAGGGGTACAAGTGCAGGATTTGCAGGTTTTTTTACATAGGTAAATGTATTCTGAGTATTCATTGTAGGACAAATTGTTAGAAGTCAAATTGCTGGGCCAAAGGGTGTAATTTTTTTCTTTCCACATAGACTTTTTTTGTTGAACAAAATGGTCATTATCAGGGAGGCTAAAATTGTACAACCTGTGATGTGATAAATTTGAACATAGCCAAAAAGTAGCAAATTGTCCCCCAAGAGGGTTGCACCAACACACTAAGATGACCTTAAGGCCCCCAGGCTCTGTCACTTCATGGACCTCATCACTTTACTGCTGTTTCTGAATCGAGTCTGTCTTCTCTTCCCTGAACAATGGCGTTGGTCGTTACCCCTTTCAGCCCAAAGGGAAGAAATTGGCAGGGAGGGATATGCCAAGCCATCCCCTGGGGTCCTGCTGTGATTGTGGGCCTGGGCCTGGCACTTCCTACTTTGTTGGTAAGACCTGCTCTGTGTGTGCCCCAGCTCTGTCGCTGTCCTTCCACATGTACATCCACAACCATAGCGAGAAGCATGGGCCCCCCACCCAGTACCTCTTCCTTCTCTTGAGCCTTAGTCTGATGTCCCTGTGGCCCCATAATAGGACTGAACTAAATATAATGATGCATTAAAGTCTATCAAGCCACTCTGAAAGGAATCTCATTTTCTCAGGCCATGTTGGTCTAGTGGTTCTCTCTAGAAATATATCTTTATTGTATTTGTTGATTCTAAAAGCAGTGCATGCTCCTTGTAAAACAAATCAAGCAACACAGAGGAATGAATCAAGGTCAAAGCAAAAGTTTCCCAATATCTCACGTCCCCAGAAATAATCACTGTTAGTAGTTTGTTAAATACTCTCCTAGTCTTCTTAAAAATATGCATATTTTAAAAATGCAATCATATTATACACATTCTATAACCCTCTTTTTTCACTCAACAATGGACATCCTTCCATGTCAATATGTTAATCTATTTTATCTTTTTAAATAGTTGCATGATATCCTGGAAGTCTCTTTTTCTTGGCCTTGGTTTCCTAACTTTCAAAGTGTTCATTCCCCTTTGAGGAGGTGTGTGGCATGGTAGAAAATGTACTTGGAGTTGGAAGACGGATTCTTGACTAAACTTATTGTGTGCCCTTGAGCAAGTAACTTGCTTTCTCTCTGTTAGAAATGGAACAGGATTATGCATGTAAGAGTACAAACCTACATTAAAATACACAGAGGCACCTGTAATCCCAGCACTTTGGGAGGCCCAGGTGGGTGGATCACTTGAGGCCAGGAGTTCGAGACCAACCTGGCCAACATGGTGAAACCCCATCTCTACTAAAAATACAAAAATTACCCGGGCATGGTGGTGGGTGCCTGTAATCCCAGCTACTCGGGAGGCTGAGGTAGGAGAATCACTTGAACCCGGGAGGCGGAGGTTGCAGTGAGCCAAGATGGCGCCACTACATCCAGTCTGGGTGACAGATTGAGACTCCATCTCAAAAGACAAACAAACAAAACAAGATGTATTATTCTCATAACACCAAAATTAAGTCTGGATTCGATGAGGACTTAACACAAGATGGTCTAGCACTTGTATGGTCATCATGGCTTTAGTGATCATCAGGGGAAAGCTACTTCTGTTTTTCCCAACAATAGAGCTGTCTGAAGATTATAGGGAACCCAGATCCATGCTTGCTGGGTGTCGCACTAGAAGAAGAGCAGAACTTATCTGCCTCACAACCTTGATTCTCAAGGAAGAGTGCTGACTTGCCCAAGGTCAGAGTGGGTCCAGAAAGGCCACAGTCCTGGCTCAGGGCCCTCCCAGTTCCTGCATGCAGCCTGTCCTATAGAAAAGAGAGGATAGATCTGGCCAGAGCTGGGGCTGTGGGCAAAGAGGACTGGACGCTCTGTTGGCAACATCATCCAAGGCTCAAGGACCAGGTACCCTCCAGGAGGAGTTGGGGGAGGGCGGTGATCCAGAGATTTGGAACCTGGTGCTTTTCTGCCTCCAACTTTGGTCAAGTCACAGTGGGCTTTACAGTTCTTATCTATAAAATGAAGGAGTTGGGAGGTATGATTTCTAAGAACTTTCATTCATTGGTTCAACCAATATTCAACCAACTGCCTGCCACTAGGTAGGCATTGTTCAGCCCCTGAAGATGAAATAATTTTTAAAAGTGAACATTTACATAGCATTTACTATGCCAGACACTGCCTTAAGAATTTATATATAATATAAATATATTATAATATAAAAGATATTATAATTATATAAATTATACATATTATAATAGAAATATATTATAATATTAAAGATACAATTATTATATGGTTATATTAATATATTATAATTATAACTATGATATGTAATATATAATTATAATAATATATTATATCTTTATATATTTTATTATACTTTATGTTCTAGGGTACATGTGCGCAACGTGCAGGTTTGTTACATATGTATACATGTGCCATGTTGGTGTGCTGCACCCATGAACTCATCATTTACATTAGGTATATCTCCTAATGCTGTCCCTCCCCCTTCCCCCCACCCCGCAATAGGCCCCGGTGTGTGACGTTCCCCTTTCTGTGTTCAAGTGATCTCATTGTTCAATTCCCACCTATGAGTGAGACATGCGGTGTTTGGTTTTCTGTTCTTGTGATAGTTTGCTGAGAATGATGGTTTCCAGCTGCATCCATGTCCCTACAAAGGACATGAACTCATCCTTTTTTATGGCTGCATAGTATTCCATGGTGTATATGTGCCACATTTTCTTAATCCAGTCTGTCATTGATGGACATTTGGGTTGATTCCAAGTATCTTTGCTATTGTGAATAGTGCCGCAATAAACATACGTGTGCATGTGTCTTTATAGCAGCATGATATATAATCCTTATATTATATTATTATAATTATTTTATAATATAATCATATATTATATACATCAATCTGTTATGATATATTATATATCTAATCATTTAACCCTTAACCTTTTATGACTCTATAAGGTAGGTATTGTTAGTATTACCATTTTGTAGACGAAGACACTGAGACAGAGAAGTCAAGTTCCTTGCCTAAGTGAATAAGGACAGGAGCCAGGATTGGAACTCAGCACGCTAGCTCACGGCTATACTCTCCATCTCTAGGGTCCCCAACCTCATGAGACTCACAGCCTAGTGATACTACTCCTCCCATTTATTAAACACCTACATATTCAACTATATCAAGCATTTTACACTCCTTGTTTAATTTATTTCTTATAGCAACTCCATGAGGAGGAGAGTAATGCCCCATTATACAGACGAGAAAATTAAGGCTCCAAAGGGCCACAAAGCAGCTTATAAGTGACAAGAATGGCACTTGATCCCAGGCCTGTTTAACTCCAGAGTCTGGGTTGTAAAACACTGTGCTATTCTGTTCTCTAATCCTTTTGACATAGCTGAAATTGAGACAAGGCCTGGGGGTCTGAGTCTGGACAGCCATGGGCTGCCTGGTCATCCCTTCTGGTCTAGGTGGATTTTCCTCTGGGGCCTAGGTTCTCTTACTTGCTGGCTCTGGAGTCCTGGGGTCTGCAGGAGGTGGAGAGCAGGCTCCCCTTTCTCAGCATCCCAGGCTATCTCTGGGATGAACTCCTGCTGTAGCAGCCTCAAGTGTGCATGGAGAAGAGACCACTTCCATGCTGTGGCTTCAGAGACCCCTCAAAGCCTCTCCCATGGGCTATTCCCGAACATTCCTCTATTGCTTCCAATAAGTCACCAAGCAACCGCCCCACCCAGAGGAGCTGCACTTCACCTCTAGTGTAAAAGGCCTCCTTAGACCTCTTCCTGAAATGAGAGCAAGTTCTGGGGCTCAGGCCCTGAGAATCCTGCACAGACTCTCAGGGAAAGGGGAGTCTCTTCTCGAACAAGGAGCTGTACGGGTGGACACAACTTCTGATCCCACCGAGGGTTTCAGTAAATGTTTGGATGAACATACAGATGGATAAATGATCTCATGGACTAATGAACGAATGAATCAAAATGAACTCAGAGATGAAAGGATGCACAAAGGGATGAATCCATCAGCCTATGAAGGAATGAATAAGCCCCAGGGCAGTCCTGTGGCCTCAGCCTCAATCTGGGTCCCCAGGCAAGCACATGAGTGAAGGGAGGAAATTTCAGAACAGGACAAAACTGCAGCATCCATAACTCTCCCATCTGAGATGCCAAGAGGAGGAGCCCCTGGCATCTCCTAGGCATTCCCCGTCTGGAGTCCTCTGGCAAAAGTGCCCCTCACCTGCCCCCTCTGCCGTGAGGACTGGCTTAGAGGGAAGCTCAGAGCTCCCTCCCATCGGTGCCCAGTGGGAGGAGAATGGCACCAGCCTGGTGTGAAGGAAGGGTCCTCACCCACTCCCTTCCCCCTCTGGGAAGCCACACAGAACTCCAAGTTAATTAAAGCCTCCACTCTGAGAAGAAGGGAATGTTCCATTTGGTAAATTTAGAAACAGCTGGTTAGTTTTACCCATTACTTTTGTGCTAACATCAGTGGAGCTCATTCAACTCTGTCTTTTTATGAAGCTGTCCTTCCAATGCTACCTGATAGCTACTAATTGCTGCAACTACATTTCTGAATTGCAAATTTTCTGCACTGATAAAAACTTTGATTGCCTGTCAGCTACACATAAGGAAAAGATCAGCAGTGCTAAATGAGGGGTTCCACGCTTGGATAATAATGCCTAATGAATTATTCAGGAAAGAATGCTTGAATGAAGCAAACAATTTGAAGGGTTACTAGCAGCCGTAACAGTTCAACAGGCAAAAGAACAAAAGTATCATCCTGAACATTACACTAATGATTAAAAAATGCGTATTAATTCTAGATTTGGAGAAAAAAGAAATGCCAATCTGATTTTAAAGGTTAATCATTATTTTCTCAGTAATGCTCTGATCTCTGGTGGGGAGGGTGGTAATGAAGGGGGAGAACCCTTTACCAATATTTTGGGATGTATAATATTATGACATAATAGAGTCATATAATTTCACACACATCATTTAAAAATTGTAAATTTCAAATTTCATTGGAAAAGATAACGCAAAAAACTAACAGCATGGCAGCAGAATGCTCGCTCGAGAGAACTTTGCTGAGTGCAGGCTGAACCAGCGCCAAGGACCCCCTCCCTGAAGCGAGGGGCCCTGCAGAAATGGCAAAATGAAATAAGATATATGTGATTAAACATATGCAAATACATATCATAATTAGTGACGCTTTCTGGCGGAATCTGAATGTGTTTTACATATTTTGCAAGTACGCTGTTGATGCAAATGAAAAATTCTTTCAAAAGCTTCTGCCTATTGGGTCTGAAATCCTAGAAAACAAACCAATAAATCAGGTTTCAGCTCTGTCCAATACTGACACATTTGCTGCTTTCATAAAAAATATATTTCTACCACCCAAAGTGCTAATTTGTTTTGACAGATGCTGTGGAGTTGCCAAATATGAGGGGGTGGGGGAATCCTGGAAACTGTAATGCAAAATAGTATAATTAAAGATGTTAAAAAATACGAATGTAACTGCTGTGATATTACGATGTAACTGAATATTTAAAAATAGCTCTTCAAGGCTGTGCTTAAAAAATCTCCAGGCAATCAAGATCACCTGGAGAGTATCTAAGAAAGCCGTGGAATACGTACGGCACTGGTGGAATTTTAAGAGTAGTTTTAAATTATGGAATATGCAGCCGACCACTTAACAGCCTCAATGAGATTTTTTTTTTCCAGCTCAAAAGCCCGTGGTATTAGACATCAATTAGTAATTTTATTATAAAGATGTTCAATGTCAAGATAACACTCTTCGTTCCTGGCATTGATGCTGCACGGTCACTTGGAAGTCTGACTTCAGGAGAAGAGCTGACCATCTGCCAGGGCCTGCACACTCACAGATGACTAATGTTTTCCCCGGAGGACTGTGGCTCCCTGCGTTTCTGTTGCTGTCTTTTCGATATCAAAGCAAGGTTGATAAACACATTCAAGTCACAATTAAAAAACATTTTCACTGACCAGTTGACACCAATGATATCACCGGACAGCTTTGGTGGTTGATGTAACAATGCATTTCATGGTGTTGATGTGCAGGCAAGATGAAGTTTCACTTTATCTGGTCCTTAACCTAGCTCTGCAATTCTTTTTTTTTTTTTTTTTTTTTTTTTTTTTTTTTTTTTTTTGAGACGGAGTCTTGCTCTGTCGCCCAGGCTGGAGTGCAGTGGCGCGATCTCCGCTCACTGCAAGCTCCGCCTCCCGGGTTCACGCCATTCTCCTGCCTCAGCCTCCCGAGTAGCTGGGACTACAGGCGCCCACAACCGCGCCCGGCTAATTTTTTGTATTTTTAGTAGAGACGGGGTTTCACCGTGGTCTCGATCTCCTGACCTTGTGATCCGCCCACCTCGGCCTCCCAAAGTGCTGGGATTATAGGCGTGAGCCACCGCGCCCGGCCAGCTCTGCAATTCTTTAACGACATTTCCAGGCACTTGGAGTCTTGCATGGAAATGCCATTTGGTCTAAATCAAGTAGAGACACAGGGAGAATGCTGGGATTTTTCAGGCCAAGGCCCCATCCAGGAGGCTCCATCTAAGCTGGGACTCACTGAGGGAGGTACTTTGTAGAGGGTTCAGACCAATGCCAATCAATGAGCTTTTTGACTATTGCTACCCTGCATAGCCACTAAATTCAACCTACAATGAAAAGCAGAATGGTATAATTTTTTCTGGATATGAAAAAATCAGATTATTCAGCTGTGACACCTAGAAGTTTTATGGGAAAGTCATAGACACTTAGTTTAAAGCAAGAGTCATCTAACTGGACCTCAGGATATTTTTGCATGATGAATGGTGGGAGGGGAAATTGGCTGATGGGAGCATCTACTAACATTTGTTAATCTCCATGCTAAACACTGTTCAGGTACTTTATGCAACTGCACGTGCCACTCCACAACAACCTAGGAGGTATATAGTATCATTTTCTCTACTTTACAGAAGAAAAAGTTGATGCCTAGAGAAGTTATTTGCCCAAAGCCACACAATGGTAGCACTAGGATTTGAACCCATGTCTGATGTCAAGACCTACACACTTGATCAATCAGCACTACACCTTTAGGGTCACAGAGGAGGCTGTTAGAGCTGGAGGAAGACTCAGAGGTCATCCATTTCTTTATTTTGCAGGAGAAACTAGGGCTCAGAGATGTGGAAAGGGGAGCCCACGTCACGTTGCTAGCTGGTGTTAGGGCTTAAATGGAGCATCATGGGTATGAATTCTACTCGGTCTTACCTATGAGCCACCTCAGGATTTCCTGGGCTTTGTCCAGCCTTGCCTGGGAGTTCTACACTTCCCTCCGTGGTCTCAGCATTTTCAGGACTAGAGAGTCCTGGGATACTCCCTGGGTCTTGTATCAACCTCCCACACTTCTCAGTCATGGAGTTCTTAGAATGCTATCTACCACAGATATCCTGGGCAGAGTATGGCCAGGACTCATGGGCGGATGTGCCTTATTGTTGGCTCTCTGAAGGTGAAAGCTCCGTGTTTCCCTTCAGAACAGAGTCAATGTGCCTACCAGGAAAGAGAAGGTTTGGATTTGACAAGACCCGAAGAAAGGTTGATCTGCAATGGGGTGGTCAGCAGAGATGAGAAGTTGCCTGTGTAGGCAGAGCCCTGGATTTTGATTTGGAGTCTTGGTCCTGCCACAAAGTCACTGTGATGAAGGCAAGTCACTTCGCTTCTCTGAGCCAGTTTTCCCCTCTGTAAAATGAAGAGGCTAACGGCTGACCCCTGCCCAGTCTTCTATACCGTATGTGTCCGAGATCATTTGGGTCTGGAAGCCTACTAAGACCAAGTCTTTCAGGGCTTTCTCAGCAGAAGATTCTTGTTTTGGTTTCCATTCATGATACTTAGAGGCAGTCTTCCTGTCAATTAGAAATTCCAGGAGGAAAAGCAAAATGTGACCTTCTCCAGAGCCTGAGAAGTACCTTCCGCATTCCTTAAGAGCCTTCAAGTCATTCTTGGGTTCAGTCCTTATATCTGCTGGGAATAATTAATCTAGGACTATTCGCTTCAGAGCCCTGAACTGTAACATGGGATCTCAGGAGCAACTGAAGCACTCAGCACATCCTGAGGAAAATTACACCAGATAAGACACCAACTCTATAAAATTCAACTTAGAAACGTGCTTTATTCTCAGCAGCTTTTGTTGCCAAGTGCTGGTAATGGCAAGGAAGTCCGGGGTGTTGAGAAGAAGCAGGGAGAAACAGGGACAAAAGGAAGCCAAAACAGTCAAGAAACAAGAGACAAAGGAAACTCAGGCCAAGGCACAGCTGGGTGCTTCCTTTCTCCTAATTTCTGTCCTCTTTGTAAATGTCTGATTGCACCAAACTGCCATCAATAGTAGTCAACATTGATCACATTTCCACTACATGCCCAGCATGTGCTGAACACTCTACATACATTATTTCATTTAATACAAAAACCAATTGAGGTAGGTAATGCTATTAATCTCCATTCTACAACTGTGGAACAGAAGGACAGAGATGCTGATAAACTTGCCCCAGTACACATCGTTAGCAAGTGGCAGAGGCAGAGGCAGGAGTTAAACCAGGCAGTCTGGCTTTAGAACCCAACGTAACCACTAGGCTCTCCCGCCTTCAATAAAGTGACACCCACATAGTCAGATTATTTTGTCTGGTGTAGAATCCCTCACATTCCACACACACACACTCAGTAAGCTCTCAACTGTGTTCCAGGCCTAACCACAACTAGGCTCAGAGAAGTGAAGGGCATTTCTCTTTGAATGACATAACAGAATTTGTGTCTTTAAAAAGCTGGGTCATTAATCAGATCAATTTGTACTTGGATGGATTGGACTCACCAATGCAACTGAACTGCTGGATTTCTATGGTTTATTTGCTCTGTGGAAGGACATACTTCTTCTCTCTTCGGGAATGAAGAGCTCCTTAAAAGAGTGATTTTTAAAAAGCTTATTAATCAAGGAGCGCGGTTCAGCTATAGGATATTTCCATTGCTCCAACCGCCCAGTACCACCTTGTTCTCTCCAGTTCCAGATCTGCATCCTGGAAAGCCAGGAGGCATTGGTGGGGTAGACAGCTGCCTGTTAAAATGCTGAATTGATTGCCACCCATCCAGTCCATTTCAGCGTGTAGACAGATTTGAACCTAAGCTAGGCAAGTGAATTAACCCTGTGTCCTCTTGGCCCCTCGGCCCTCTAGGCAAATTGTGAATCAAATGGAATCTCCCTCGTGCTAAGGGGCTGCAGAGCTGTCATTCCATATGCTTTGCTCAGGGTAAGGGGTCTCTGGAGAGAAAATAATGAGCAGGGGCTCCCGGGGCAGGGAGAGTTCCATTACTGAGTGTCCTCAGCATTATGGCCACCGTGGAAGCAATGCATGCACTGGCATGTTGCTGAGAAAATAACAAGATTTGTTATTTGTTTGTGTAGTGTCTAAGCACACCGGTGAGTAGCAGGAGACTGTCAACACCTAGGTGGCCACTTTCCTGAGAAGCTGAGTGAGTCCTTCTGCTATTGAGTGCACAAGGGGGATTTTCTGAGTGGAAATCTTGCCTCATTACTGCCCTGCCACAAGCAAATGAACATTGGAAGAGCATGCACAGACAAGGGGCGTGTCTAGAGAACTGTGGAGAACTCATTCCGTCCCTTCTGATGGTAACCCTATAAAAAGAAGGGGAAAAAGGAAAACAAAAAAAAACTGCTATCCTGCCAGGGCAAGAACTTGTGGGCAAAGTGTTAACCTACAAGTTTCATTGCTGGTCTGGAGAGAACGTCCATTTCTCTTACGCTTCAAGGTGCCAACCTCTGAGTGGAGAAGACTAATTAGAAACAGACAAGTTCCAGTTTCTGGAGGAGAATAAGGGGCCATACTGGGAGTCTCCTAGGCTTTTTCTCTTCCTGCCATTGTGCCATCCCCTCCCAGTGACGATATTCATTGATTCGACAAATACTGAGTGTCTGCTTTGCGTCCAGCTGTTTGTCAGACACTAAGGATAAAATGATTAGAACAACCCACAGACATAAGTTTAGCAAGTTATGAGCTATGAGATCTCAGGAAACCTACAATATACCTGAGAAGCTTCAGTTCCTTCACCTGTATCATCAATATAATAACATTTATTTAAGTAAAAATAAAAAGAACTGCTTCTAGCATCATCTCTTTTTTTAATTATTATTTTTTACTCTTTAATTTTTTGAGACAGGGTCTCATTCTGTCACTCAGGTTGGAGTGCAGTGGTGCAGTCTTGGCTCACTACAGCCTCTGCCTCCTGGGTTCAAGCAATTCTCGTGCCTCAGTTTCCCAAGTAGTTGGGATTACAGGCTGTGCCACCATGCCTGGCTAATTATCACCTCTTATTTGTTATGTTGTTGAAGATGAATTTGAACAAATTGTGAGACATCAGTTAATTCCTATAGAATGGAGGGGTCCAGAAATATAGAATGGGGACAGTTCTGGGAAAAGAGATTTAGGATGCAAAGCTGCAAAATCACGTTTCCAAGATCTCATTCCCAAATCATCCAAATTTCCATCAGTATCCTCTGGTGCTGCCAACATTTGTTTTCAAGACTGAATGTCTAGGCCTCAAATTAAATGCTATTATTATGAATTGCAAACAGGCCATTCTCTCCAAGTAATTTGTGCTGCAGAGGTATGACTGATTATTGATTACCTTTGGCTGAACCAACGCTACCCATAAAACCAAGTTCGTGCAAAAGAGGTGGTAAGAAACCTTCAAGTGTGAGACAGTCCATGTTTAAACCCGATGGTGTTAAAGCCAGAGAACCGGAACTGTCCAAGACTCGCCCTTCCAATTACCTCTCCTCCTCTTATCAGTGAAGGAACCTCTTTTTAAGAAAAAAAAAGAATCTAGTTACACTTGAATGAAAACAGTAAAATCCTATCGTAATGCTGAAAATAGGGTTAAAAAATCACTCACATAAAACGTGGTGACACATTAAAGAAATGACTGGGATGAATTTGCTACAGAAGATGGGAATCAATAGTGCCATATTCCAATTTGCTTTATTCACTGGGCATGCTATCGCTTTATTTAATAACAGGCATGCCAGGGCCCACTAACCCCGCGTATCAAAGTTCTCTGATATGAGCAAGATTGGAACAGGTGTTTTAGGCCTTCTGGCTTTAGTAGTATTTTTTCCCCCAACTCAAAAGTGTGAAAGAATGAATTTATGTACTTAATACTATGCTTTGGTATATAGACTTCATTTAGCAAATTAGCCATTAATATTATTGCTGTTGTTGCAATAATGTAAATCATGCATAAAAGTTGGATTGAGACATACGTCCCCAGCAAGATTTACAAAGTCTGAATTAATATTCTTTTAACGTACAAATAAACAAGCTGATTCCCTGGGTGAGAATTTGGTAGCGAGACCTGAGAGACCAAGCCAGTTTTTCCCTCTCAAATGCCTGCATGCTTCAGCAGGACTTTTCTGTGTTCAGGGGTTAAGAATCTTTCAGCTCGTTGACCAGAGGGAGCTCGGTGCCAATGTGGCCCTGGGTTGACAAAAGGGAACTGCAGGTTCTTCAAACAGAACTGAAATGTCTTCTCACAGATTCAGCAGCTTCAGAGGACCAGGAATGACTTCTCCTTTGTCTTGAAATTCCACCACCACAGCCCTGGGGCCAATGGCTAAAGAAATAGAGGCCTGTGAGCACCTCTGCCCAGGGCACCTCTCTCTTTTGCTGCAAGATTTTCTGACAATACCCTGCTTGACACAAATCTATTTCTAGACCACACCTTTCCACAGAATTTCCACAAACATGATTTGCCATCCTTACATTGATAATCGCAAAAAAACTTGATAGTTTTAGGTTGAACCACGTGAAATTGCCATTTTCATAGGTCTAAAATGGTTGACTATTAGCCGTATTGTATGTTTTAACCTAATGATGATAATTTACACATGGGTGGCTTTTTACAGTCTGTGAAGTACATTTACACCTATTCTCTCAATAATCCTCACAATAAACTTGGCAAATAGGGATTACTGGCTCAATTTTATAGATGAGAAAATTGAGGCTCACAAAACTCGCCATGAATTCAGAGTTGTTTTCATTTGCGGGGTCATTTATAAAGCTAGAAGCAGAATGAATGTAACATTCTTAAGAATTGTGAGAGCAGCTGAAAAGCTGCAGGGTTGCAGGCTACAGATGGGGTCTGCATTGGTCATATTTTCCCATTTTACTGAGTCATCTGAGGCCAAACTCTAGGTGGTTTGCTCACCAATAGGATAGGAGCTTTCGCTCAGATGTTTGAATGCCAATCTAGCACATTCTCCACCCATTCTCCCCACTTTTTGCCTTCTGTCCTTTGTCAGTTACTAAACCACGGAGATCACCAGAGCACCTTGGCTGGGTCTGCAGTCTCCTACCAGACGGCTGCTCTGTGGCCAAGGTGTCAACACATCAAAAATGGTGTGAGCCACCCTAGTTGTATTCAACTGGGCATACAAAATATAACAGTAGTAATAAAACAGTATTTCTCTGTCCTTTTCCCATCTATAAATGCGAGATAATTCTACCTCTCTCAAACACCTCCCACCAAGTCCAGAGAGTCCTCAGGGCTGTCTCATACCTACTGTCATGTACCATCAGGCATCCCTTACCAATTCCTCCTTCAAAGCTCTGGACATTGGCACAGACCTCCCAGAGATGGCTGGTGGGCTGCATTGGGGTCACTGTGATGTGGCATTGCTACTTCTCCTCAGCCTCGGTGCTGGAGGAGGATGAAAGTCGACCATATCAAAGGTGCAACTTTACCCATTGTTTTCAGCCAAGTTGGCTTCTCTCTTTCCCTGTGTAACCCGGGTATCATCTGGTACCCCTATGGTCCTCAGAGATACAGAAACTGAACTCCAGTCATTTCTATGGCCCGTGACAGTCTGAAGTTCTTGGCACAATGTCTGCCAACTCCAAGGGCTTCTGTTACATGGTCTAGATCCCGAATCCTCACATGCTATTTCTGTTTTGCCCATGTATCCCACTACCCACTACCCTGCCACCCTGCAGGCCTAAACCTCATCTCCCTTCCTCAATCTCCATGAGAAGCCCGCTGAGTCAATACAGTGGTCCCAGGGAGAAGAGGGCTTACAATGGGGAACACACAGCTTTGGACATTCTTTCTTCCCTCTTCCTCCTCTGCTCTTTACCTCTTCCTTCTTGGATTGACGTGGGAGGGAGGGTGTCTAAATTCTCCTGCCTCCTCTGAAGCATTGGCACCAGCCAACACACCCTGGGGCCTCTCCTTTACCCTAAGCGGACTCAACAAATCTTTCCTTCTAACTATTCTGTGGTTTCCCTTAGGACTTCTGGAGAGCACAGTTTCCCATCTCAGTCAGAATGAGGTCTTTCCCATGAGTTGTCTTGGTTGCTCCTACAAGTAGCCCTCGAAGGATGCCACCTTCCAGGCCTGCGGGTCTGCCTGGTAGCGTTTGCATCAGCAGCTGCTCCCCACACAGCTTAGGCCGGCCCCAGGGAAACAGTCATACTGGTGAGTATATTTTAGCAAAGTCTGAGCACTTTTAAAAAAGTAACCAAACCAAACCAAAAAAACGTCATCAACTGTATGCTGTGAAGATTCACTTTAAAAAGAACTCTTGGCCAGGCACAGTGGCTCACATCTGTAATCCCAGCACTTTGGGAGGTTAAGGTCAGGAGTTCAAGATCAGCCTGGCCAACATGGTGATACCCCGCCTCTACTAAAAAATACAAAAAAAAAAAAAAATTAGCTGGGTGTGGTAGCGTGCACCTGTAGTCCCAGTTACTCAGGAGGCTGAGGCAGGAGAATTGTTTGAACCCAGGAGACGGAGGTTGCAATGAGTTGAGATCATGCCACTGCACTCCAACCTGGGCAACAGAGCAAGACTCCATCACACACATCACACACACACACACACACACACACACACACACACACACACACAGAACTCTTAAGCCCCTATACAGAGTCTCAAGACATGTTTCCCCTCCACCCCATCCCCAGCTTTTCTTGACAGTAGAATCAAGGACTTCAGTAAGGACTCACTCGAAGACTCTGGCAAGGAGCCATGAGAGCTGAGTTCTAGTCCTTTCCATGCCACTAACCAGCCAGTTCATGGTGTATAGGAAACCTGAATTTCCCCAGCCTCTGAGGATGTTGATGGGCTACATTTACAGCAACCATTCAAATTGCTCCCACCAGCTCAGCCAAAAGGTCAGTCCCCTGTATGCTACACCCACCACAGCCCCACTACTGAAAATTCCCCAAAGGTGTCTCATGTGTGTACAACGTAAGTTAGCTGTCTTTAGGGTATCTGGGGATACTACTCCCACTTCTCATGGCTTCCACAAGATATTACGGCGTCTCCCTGAGGACTATCACCCTCCTACCATTTTTTCCCTGCCATAGAAAAGTCAGAAGTCTTAGTGCCAAAGATTCCAAGTGATCATTCTTAAAAGGCTCCCTGGTCAGGCATGGTGGCTCACGCCTGTAATCCCAGCACTTTGGGAGGCTGAGGTGGGTAGATCACGAGGCCAGGTGTTCAAGACCAGCCTGACCAACATGGTGAAACCCCGTTTCTACTAAAAATACAAAAATTAGCTGGGTGTGGTGGCATGCACCTGTAATTCCAGCTACTCAGGAGGCTGAGGCAGGAGAATCGCTTGAATTCGGGAGGTAGAGGTTGCAGTGAGCCAAGATCTTACCACTGCACTCCAGCCTGGATGACAGAGCAAGACTCCATCAAAAACAAACAAACAACAAACTCCCTTTCCCAGTGAGTCATACTCGTAAGCTAGTTCCAAAAGTGTTGCTGGTGCCCACAGAGTCTTGTAGATTTTCACAGACAGCTCCGAGGCTGGATGCCAGGATAGAGGTTTCAACACTTTGGGGACCAAGGAGCGTCTCCTGGGTCAGCTTGGGATGCTTGGCTCCTTCTTCCCATGGGGTGAGCTCTTTCTCCAGAGACTCCTCAGCATCTTGCGGCAATAATCTCCGCCAGGCGTGCTCATACAAGGCTGCACTAAGTGGTGGACGTGCCAAATGGGAGTCCTGCTATATCAAAAAGATGTGGGGAAATGGTCTGGAAAATGGACACATCCTTTACCCCTGTGGATCTCAGTTTCCTCACACATAAAAAGATTGGACTAGATCAGTATGTTTTCAAAGGTAAGGACTCCTTTATTTTTAAGTCACCTTTATTCAGATCTAATTTATATACAGCGAAATACACACTTTTTAGGTACACACTTTGATAAGTTTTGACATATATGTATGTCATTTAACCACCACCACATGTGAGATATATAGAATTTTCCTATCACCCCAAAAAGTTTGTTGTGTCTCTTTGCAATGAATCCCCATTCCTCCAACCCCAGCTCCTGATCCACTGATCAGTTTTCTGTCCCTAAAGTTTTGTCTCTCCTAGAATGTCATACACATGGAATTCTGTCTTATCATTGAGTTGTAAGCTTTCCTTATAGATTCTGGATTCAAGCCCCTTATCAGTTATATGTTTTGGGAGGGCTTCTTTCAGTAAAAATACTAAAAACATTTCAAGGACTTGCAAATAATCCTTTGTATATAGTACTAAAGCATTCTTTGACTAAAAATATGTACAGTAACAAAAAGTTGTTCTTTTAAAATGAATGCCTTAAATAAATTAAGACTGTATTAATTACAACATAATCATATATATATATATATTTTTTAAATCATACATGACATTTACTTGAATGGGAAGTTTTCTTTCAGACCTCCTTTGGGAAGCTGATAAAATACAGTGATCCTTTCCCCCCTGCAAATTGTCAAATAAACACACATATAAAATATTTGCATTCAATTTCAGAAGGTTCATAGATGCTGAAAATTCACTATAAATTACCTAGGGATAGCTCCATGGCCCTAAGATGAAGCATGACTAATTAATTCTGTCCATAGACAAACGTAATGTACAAGCTGGTTCAGGCATCCCTGCAACAGCTCTAGGGTGCCCCAGAGGCTCAGAGTCCACAACTGGGAACCCAGCATGGGTGGCCTCTGAGCTCAACAAAATCTACAATTCTCACTTCACCAGGACAAGGATATTCAGATACCTCAAATGACACATTTCCCCAGTGCTAAGAAAAAAAAAATCCTTGGGAAAACCAGGGAAACTTATTATGCATGCTCTGATATTAAAAAGGACAGAGTGGCAAATATCCTTGCCTGGGATTGGTGAATCCAAGCTTCTCCTTTCAACCCTATCTGTTCATGTTTTAGGAGCTGAGGCTCTCTCTTCAGGTGAGGTGATTGGATTTGGCTCTGAATCAGCTGGTCCAAGCTTGCCTTTTTTCCGTGGGCCTCGCTGCACACTTCTCTAGTGCTTCCCATGAACACACTTAATTGGCCGTGTGTCAGCTCAATTGCTGAGCTGATCTAAGTCATGATGAATCTTTCCTGCTCTTTGCCCCTGGCCCCAGCTTGCCACATAATTCTGTATCATCAGCACTCACCATGAATTTACATTTGTTCTTTTTTTTCTGGGTCATTTATAAAGCTGGAGGCAGAAAGCGCCCAACATATTGATTTGGAGGAATTCTGTTTTAGTCTTTCCACTTTCCTGTTGAACATTAATAGCAAAAGCACACATATATTTGTGAAATTTGTGGATAGAAAAGGGGTCACTGTCAAGAGATACTTTGGGGAGAGATTTGGTGATGGATGGGGAAGCTGTTGATAGACAAAGATAGGGGTCCCTGATGATTACTGGTTGAATGGTTGCAGGAAAATTCCATCAACTGTGAAGATGGGAGTTGGGTGGAGAAAGAGAGAAATAGATCATGAGTCCATTTTTTAAAATGTTGATTTTTGAGAAGTTGGCAGAGAGATCCAGGAGGGAATTGGATAGAGAAATCTGCAGCTCTGAAATGTGGTCTGGGCTGGAGACAGAAATTTGGGAGTCATTGACATGTAGCCCTGAGAGTGGAGGAGCTTGTCCAGGGTTTTGTAGACAGTGCTTCAGGTTATGGACAATATGTTGTCTTCTTCCTTCAGAGCAGGCCACAGAATTGACTGAAATGTGTAACTTTCATGTCCCCCCATGAGCAAACAGCATGTTTCTACTCTGTGATGTGTATATTAGGGAACATGTATGCCAGTATTTCTTTTTTATTCTCTCCAAAAGAAAATTCATTCTGCAAAACATTATCAAGCAATGCAGCTCGTAATAAAGATGTTGGAGAACTGAAAAAGAGAGCTTACATGCACCCCTTACAGCAAAACTCTCCACACATTTCCAGCAGATGTATGTGTCCCTCCGTGGTCACCTTCTTTCCCACCATCACCTGTGTTTTTCTCCACTGCCACCCTTCCAACGAAAAAGCTTAGTTGTGCCTTTATTGTTCTAAACAGTTCAACTCTGGCCTCTAATTTGCACATTCCTCTCAGTAAGAGAAACCTCCTGCAGTTAACCAGGCCCACCTCCTTAAAAGGGAGTATGACCCCAATAGCAGTAATGTAACATACATCTTGGGGGAGCTCCCCCAACCTCGACTTTAGTATGAGGTGCAGGGTGGGATTGCAAGAAGGGTTTCTCAACCTTGGCACTATTGACATTTGGGGCTGGATCATTCTTTCTTGTTGGGGAGGGGGAAAGTCCAGTGCATTACAGGATGTTTGACAGCATCTCTGGTCCCTACCCGCTATATCCCTGTAGCACACTTTCACCACATCTCCCACCTTCAGTTGTGATTTCTCAACTTCTTGGAATAAATCCCCAACTCTCCCATTCACAGATTTTGTGACTCTGGACAAATGATCTAGCCTCCATGTGCCTTGGCTTTCTCATCTAGAAAGTAGGGGTAATAATAATACCTACTTCATAGCATTCTAGTGAAAATTAAATGATTTAATACTTCTGAGGGGCCAGGTGCCATAGGTCACACCTGTAATCCCAGCACTTTGGGAGGCTGGGGCAGGGTGGGTTGCTTGAGTCCATGAGTTTGAGACCAGCCTGGGCAACATGGTGAAACCCCATCTCTACTAAAAATACGAAAAAGTAGCTGGGCATGGTGGTGTGCACCTGAAGTTCCAGCTACTTGGGAGGCTGGGCAGGGAGGATTGCTTGGGCCTGGGAGTTCAAGACTGCAGTGAGCCATGATTGCACCACTGCACCCTACCCTGGGAGACAGAACGAGACCCTGTCTCAAAACAAAACAAAACAAAACAAAACAAAAAAGCTTGTGAGGGCCTGCATATAAAAAGTAATGAGTAAATGTTACCTCTTATTACTCCCAAGGACTTATCAAATTATTCCTTCTGATAGGAATCATTCTAGATAGGATTCTAGATAGAAATAATTTCAGATAGAATGTTCTGCATAGAATTCTTCCCAATAGGTGCAGCAAACCACCATGGCACATGTATACCTAGGCAACAAACCTGCACATTCTGCACATGTATCTCAGAACTTAAAGTAAACTAAAACTTAAAAAACGTTTAAAGGAGATGCTCAGAAATGAATCTCCTGTATCAAAAAGTGAACAGTGACAACCAAATCAAATTAGTCCAGGAGGAAAAAAAAAAAAAAAAAAAAGAACTCTCCTCAAGAGGAGCTCGGTGAATACAATTTTTTTTTCCAATTTGACTTAATAATTTTATTTTTAACCAACTCTGAGAGCCTCAGAACAAGTAAGTTCAACTCCTGTTTTCAAAAGAGGATTTGAATGTTAATCCAGCTCAGTGAACAAAGATCAGTGACTTTTTATTTTTTATTTATTTATTTTTTTAAGTATACGTAGGTAGCAAAAACCTAATGTTTAACACTAGGTTGTCCCCTTGACTCTAATCCTTTAACCTACCTAAGGGTGAGAACTTGTGCTTACATAAAACAGCTTGAACACCCAGGCTACACGCAAAGGAAAACCGGGCATCCTCCTCCTCACCCCGGGAATGTGTGCGCAGTTGTGTTTCTACTGGAGAACTTGGCTCTGATTCTCCCACTAAATTATTGCTCTTCCTCTGACCTGGCAGCTTCACCTGCTCCTTGACCCCCGCCTCCCACAATAAGTCAATAAGTGGGGGCCGGGCGCGGTGGTTCAAGCCTGTAATCCCAGCACTTTGGGAGGCCGAGGCGGGTGGATCACGAGGTCAGGAGATCGAGACTATCCTGGCTAACATGGTGAAACCCGGTCTCTACTAAAAATACAAAAAACTAGCCGGGCGTGGTGGCGGGCGCCTGTAGTCTCAGCTACTTGGGAGGCTGAGGCGGGAGAATGGCGTGAACCCGGGAGGCGGAGCTTGCAGTGAGCCGAGATCACGCCACTGCACTCCAGCCTGGGAGACACAGCGAGACTCCGTCTCAAAAAAAAAAAAAAAAAAAAAAGAAAATAAGTCAATAAGTGATAGTTCTTTCCTTTGATATCCCCAACAGGGGGTTGTGTGGGGGAGAGTTTTTACGGTAATTCAGCAGGAGTGAATGGCGAACCACCTAAAGATGAACATTACAATGTAATTAAGCCCTTTTTTTTTTTTTTTTTTGGAGGCGGAGTCTCCCTCTGTTGCCCAGGCTGGAGTGCAGTGGTGTGATCTCAGCTCACTGCAACCTCCGCCTCCTAGGTTCAAGTGATTCTCCTGCCTCCACTTCACAAGTAGCTGGGATTACAGGTACGTGCCACCACACCTGGCTAATTTTTGTATTTTTAGTAGAGACAGGTTTCACCATATTGGCCAGGCTGGTCTCGAACTCCTGACCTTGTGATCTGCCCGCCTGGGCCTCTCAAAGCACTAGGATTACAGGCGTGAGCCACCGTGCCCAGGCTAGTTAAGTCTTTTAGCAGTACTTATCCCCAAGAACTTCTCCCTGGCTCTCTCCTCTCTCAGGTCCCAGATCCTTTCATCTTTCAGAACCCAATCCTCTGCCCCTTCTCATCTCTTCCAGCTTTTCTTTGTTCCTGGGCTCACCACCTGCCGCCTCAAAATTCATCTTTCTTTACTCTGCAGAGCAATTTGGTTCCATTTGTTTCATTCCATGTGCCACAGGGAGGAACCCTAAGACAGATCCTTTTACAAAATGGCACCTCAAGGAACCTGAATCTTAAGAGACAGTTCTGATTCCTCAACCAGGTTTTAAGAATTTTTTCCTGCATATGCTTATGTATCTTCATATAACATTATAGAACACACAGCCCCATATCTCACCACCATTCTTTTATAACAGGGACTGTTGCCGTTTTTGTAGTTTGCTTTTTAGTGTTTTGTTTTCTTTAAAAAATCAACTTTATTGAGATAAAATTTTCATACAATAAATGCATTCATTTTAAGTGTGCAGTTTGATGAGTTTTGACAGCTGTATATATACCCCTGAAGGCATGACCACAATCAAGGTATAGAAAATTTGCATTACCCACCAGAAGATGCCTAGTGCCTCCTTATAGCACCCTAGCCCCCAGACAATTACGGATCCGCTTTCTGTAACTACAGATTAATTTTGCCTATCTTATTTTTATTTTTATTTTTTTGAGATGGAATCTCGCCATGTCACCCAGGCTGGAATTGCAATGGTGCAATCTCGGCTCACTGCAACCTCTGCCTCCTGGGTTCAAGTGATTGGTGATTCTCCTGCCTCAGCCTCCCGAGTAGCAGGGACTGGAGGCACGTGCCACCACACCAGGCTAATTTTTGTGTTTTTAGTAGAGACGGGGTTTCATCATGTTGGTCAGGCTGGTCTCGAACTCCTGGCTTCATGTGATCTGCCTGTCTCAGCCTCCCAAAGTGCTGGGATTACAGGCATGAGCCACGGTGCCTGGCCCTAGAATTTTATATAATCAAATCATCCAGTATGAAGTCTTTTGTATCTAGCTTCTTACAGTCAGCGTGACCTTTCTGAGAGTCATCCGTGTTGTGTTTGTGTACCAGCAGGTCTTCCTTTATTGGTGAGTAGTTTCCATTGAGTGGATATATAAAAATTTATCTATCCATTTGTCTGCCAAAGAACATTTTCTGGCCTTTTTTCCACATGCACATTTGTATTTAATCATTGTATGAATTAATGTAATTATTGCATAGAGAGAATTTGGAAAGTAAAAACAAAGCAGAAAGAAGCAGAGAGGAGAACGCAACCTAATTTTTCAATCAGTGGCAAACATGTTTGACACTTTGACATATTTCCTTCTCACATTGTTTTCTTTTTCAATTTTGCACATATTTAAGTTAATGTTCTGCATATTACTTATATACTGCTTCTGTCACTTAAGTTTTACATCATAAGCACTTTCCTAAAAGCTATTAAAGAGAATGGGGTAGATTGTGCTGATGTAAAATGGTTGTCAAGATACAGTGTTAAGTTAAACTGCTGAATGATATATTCAGTATGATCACATTTGTAAGGGGACAAGCAGTGAATGTTTGTGAGAGGGAAAGTGAGTAGCTGAGTCAGAGAGTTAACCTGAAGCTGGACTGTGGAAGGTCTCCACAGTCATACTAAGGACTTTGGATTTATTTGGAGTAAAGTGGGGAGCCATTAGATGGTTTTGAGGAGAGAAGTGATATGACATGACATGTGTTTTAAAAGGCTCTCTCTGGACAATGTTGAGAAAAGACCATTGAGCAACATGGATGGAAGGAGGCTAGGTTGGCAGCTATTGAAATAATCCAAGGGAAAGGTAATAACGGTGGAAAGGATGGGAGATGGTGAGATTCTGGATGTATTTTAAAGGCACGTCCCATGGACTAGATACGATGTGTGAGAGAATGATAAAAGTCAGAGATTACGCTAATAGTTTTGAACTGGGCAACTGAATGGGTAAAGTTGCCATTTGCTAAGTTAGAGAAGACTGGGAAGTACAGTGTGGGGAGGGAGAGATGGGGAGCTTGGTTTAGACGCATTCAGTTTAAGAAAGCTTTTATATCCAAGTAGAGATGGTGGTTGAGCAGCTGGATATATGAATTTGGAGCTCTGGGGAATGAAGCAGATGAAAATATAATGCGGAATTCATCAGCATATAGATAACATTTAAAGACATTAGATTGGATGAAATCACCAAGGTAAATGAGTTTAGATAAAGAAGAGAAGAGATCCAAGAACTAAGCTCTGGGCATTCCACCATTATAAGGAAAGAGACATGAGAATAAAGCATCAAAGGGAAATGAAAAGGAGCAGCCAGTGAAGAAGAAAGAGAACCAGGAGAGTGTGATGTCCTGAAGACCACGTGGGAAAGGTGTTTGAAGGAGGAAAGAGGGGCCAACTATATTAAAACAAAGTTGTTAACAACTTAAGTTGAAGACTGAGAATTGGTGACTGGATTTAGCAATATGGTGGTCTTGGTGATGGTCACAGCAGCAATTATGGAGGATTGGTGGGGCAAAAGCCTGGCTGAAGAGGGGTCGGGAGAGAATGGGAGGTGAGAACTTAGATGAGAACAAAAAACTTGGTTAAAAGTCTGTGCAATGGAATTTTTTTTTTTTTCACAAGAAAAGATGACTGGAACTAGGTTTACTCAGTTTTGAAAGGGAAGCTGTGTTAGTCAGTTCTGGCTGCTATAACAATGTACCATAGACAGGGTGGCTTAGAAACAACAGAATTTTATTTCTCACAGTTGCAGGTCCAAGACCAGGGTGCCAGCATGGTTGGGCTCTGGTGAGGGCCCTCTTCTGAGTTGCAGACTATCAACTTCTTGTTGTATCCTCATGTGGAAGACAAAGAGAGAGAGTTAACTTTCTGGCCTCTTCTTCTAGGGGCACTAATCTCACTCAAGAGGGATCCACCCTCATGACCTAATCACCTCCCAAAGGCCTTATCTCCAAATACCATCACACTGGGATTAGAGTTTCAACATATGAATTTGGGGGGACAAAAACATTTAGTCTGCTGCAGAAGTTAGTATGACAACTAGACATACCATTCCTCAAGAGGAAATAGACATTCTAGAAGGAAAATGTAAGAAATGCCAGAATGGATGGGAGTCAGAAGCTCAGCAATCCCAAATACACTCTAATTCATTGTATGACTTTTATCAAGATTTGATCTCTCTAGACCTGTTCTTGCATTTGTAAAATGAACGTTTTGAACTAGAAAACTTCGGAAATCATTACATAATTTAAAATACTATGACATCCTCTAAGTATTTACAGATCTTTTACATAAAGCGTTGTGAATGGCTTTTTCCTCACTCCCTCTGGCTGTTAATAGCTTTCTCCACAGGACCCTAACTATTCTTGACCCTCCCAAACCTGCAGATGACTTTGCCATCTTTTCTACCAAGAAGGAAGGTCATAACAGAGGAACATTCTTTAAATGCCTTTCCTTCACCTCACAAATTCCTCATGCTTCAGGAGAAAAAGAGTTTCTCTTTCTTTCCATCTGTGCACTCATCCCATCACTTCCCATTCCTCTATACAAGTTAGAAATAGAAGAGGAGTGAATAAACTTGCTTTCAGTCCTGGGTACGGAGGGGTTGTTATACCCATTCCTCAGACAGCAAAACTGAGGCTCAGAGAGTATAAAATAATTGCTGAGATTTACACCAGTGTAAAGGGAGGGTGTGGGGCTGTCACCCAGGTCTGCCTGACTCCTCAGCTCTTCTGTCTCACCACAGTCTTCATTGAATGGAACGCATCCATAAATGAAGGGCTAATTCTTCATTTTTTTCTGTGCTTTTTTTTACCCCCAACAGCATTATTGTCTGTGTGCTGGTGTTATTGTTTGTGTTGATCTGGCTGTGGATGCCTCTTGGCAAGATGCCCACCTGCAAGTCTGTCTACCTGCTAACTATTGTAATTTTTTTAAAAACTCTTGGCTTATATAGGGCTCTTTTCAATCATGGACTTGGACCTTTTAAATCCTAATGCCACCTACGCAAAAGAATTCACTAGTATGTTACCTGTTAAATGCAGTTCAAAAATATGCAAAACTAAACGATATGTTCAGGTACATGTCTGTAGTAAAACTATAAAGAAAAGGAAGAATGCATCTGTAAGTTAGCAATTGCCACAGACATATTGTATAAGGAATTGCTTAAAACCTAGTGTCTTAAAGCCACAGTCATGTATTATCAACCCCTAGCTGGGGCCTGGCTAGGAGTTGGCTGATCTAGGCTGGGGTTGGCTGGGGCGACTCAGCCCCACTCCTCTTGTCTTTCATCCTCTTCCTTGAGTAGCATACTAGTCCAGCCATGTTCTTTTTGTGGTGATTGCAAAGGTGCAAAAAAGCAAATGGAATAATGGAAAGATTATTGAGGCCTGGGCTCAGAACGGACATATCATTTCTGCTTCCTTCTATTGGTCAAACCCAAAGCTGTGGGGAGATGTGCCTTCTCCACAGTGGGAGGTCTCTGCAGAATTACATAGGAAAAGGTGTGGATACAGTAAAGGGTGAAGAATTGGGACTGGTAATATAATCTACCACAATAACAAAAGGCAAAATTCAGGATAGTGTTTACTGGTGGGCCAGGGGACAGCAGGTTTGGAATCAGGGAACAATGCCCTAAGGGCTGCAATGAATCTGTTAATGTTGTGGTTCTGAAGCCAGATTGTAAGTACATGGCTGTTTATTATCTTGTTCTTTATAGCTTATATAGTCTGTGTATGAAATATTGTTTAGAATTTTTAAAAAGTTACTGGAATCAGATAAATGAATAGTAAAAGTTGCAGCTTTTTGACAGTCTCACATTCTATATTATTTCAGCTTCATTGTTTAAATGTGTGCTTCCCTTTACTAATTTCCGATTTTCTAATTTTGCTTACTTTCACTTGCCAATACAAATAATGGTTTGGTTATCTGACATCTGGACATTAATATCATCTACATGCATATTTATAATCTTAGTACGCTGCTCACTTTAAAAAAACCTCAGACTTTACATTTTAACTGAGTTCATTTTCCTTAGTTGCTCTCAAACTCATCTAAAACCATAAATTGTTGTCCTGGCAGTTATTAGTCTGGATTGATTAGGTTTGATCTCTGGGTTAATTTCACATGTAATCATATTATAGTTAGTCACACCTAGTGGCTCTATTAATTCAGATGTATTTGCACTTCCTTACCTATTAATTACAACCACCTCTGAAGACTGATTGGGTCTCAGCTACCAAAGAAAAGCAATCCCCATATATCAGAGAACAAATTAATGCCTCCCAAACTAGGAGAACTTGGTTGGCTTGGAGGCTCTGTAGGAATATTATTGATGACATCTTTATTTTCTTCCTTCCTTGAAGATGAATGGTGTACCTGCTAAATGAACCAGCAATCTCATGGCCAGGTCTACAGTCTGGCAGAATTTGCTTGGACTATGATCTGGGAATGAAGCAATGGGAGAAGCACACTACAACATCAATGCAAATTTTATTTATAAAAATTCAAAAACATATATTTTGTTGAGGTCCACTTCATAAAACTTATTCATCTTTCTCTTTTTATTTGAAGATTGTTCACTGCATAAATACATTTGGGCATAAATTAAATAGAAAGTCTGAAACCAGTTCTGTACTTAATCAGCAAAACACAGTAAGCATACTCCAAGCTTGAACTGCCGGCTGTCCAAGCCTTATCCAAAGCCCTGCTGAGAGAAGCACTATTCAGGGAGCGTTATTTGAAGGACGTGTGGTTCTATCTGTTCCTCCATAAAACCTGATCTTAATGTCTCCATTCAGTAGGACCCTCAGAAACTATATGGCCCCTCAAAGCACTGTTTTCAGTGAGGTCCAATTTTGTGCATTAAGGTGCCAGCTTGACTTACAGACAAAAACTACACTGAGCTGACTGTAGGTCTTTTATAAGGGACATTACAATCTACATTTCTTAGTAGGTGAAACCCCGCATAACAAAATTCTCTTTATTCTAGGTTCAGAGAAAAGCTCATCATCCCTTGAGCAACTCAGCATCTCCTCATAGAAAATCGAATCATAAAATGGGTTGTGTTTCTGTTTTCATTCTGGCCACTAGGGAGCTAAACATTAGTTTTGAAGCTCAACTCCAGTAACTGTTTGCAGTGTCACCACCTGCACACCTGCATTCTAACTCTCTTCTTTAACTCAAGTATTTATTTTAATTTATACTTTTATTTGATTTTAGTTTTTGCTGATGGTTTTTAGACTTTTAGTTTTTGCTGATGGTTTTTAGACTTTGTTTTAGTTTTTGCTAATGCTGGATTATTGTGTGTCTAACATTGAAGAACACATGTGGGATGTGAATAAATGATAAACATCAAGAGTTATCATGAAGACATTAACCATAAAAATGTGTGGGTATGGGCAGAGAGAGGTATGGATAGGGAGTTAGGCTGGGCAGCCAGCAGCTGGACGTATGCACATGAGTGCCACAATCTTCACTATCACCCAAAGGCAGAGTCACTACCTTCTTAACAGGTAGCACAGTGCTCTTCCCTGACCTCAAAGCCCAAGGCTCCTATTTCCTCTAGCCTGAGGCTGTTGCCCTTCCTACTCCCCATAACTCCAGAAAATCCCCGGGGACAAATTGAGGCCACAGCATCTAGGTGTTTTCTGTGCTGCCCTCAGGCCACCTCCACTAACTCTCTCCCCCTTTTTTTTTTTTTTTTTGAGATGGAGTCTCATTCTGTTGTCCTTGCTGGAGTGCAGTGGCATGATCTCTGCTCACTGCAGCCTCTGTCTCCTGGGTTCAAGTGATTCTCCTGCTTCAGTCTCCTGAGTAGCTAGGATTACAGGCACCCACCACCACACCCAGCTAATTTTTGGATTTTTAGTAGAGATGGGGTTTCAACATGTTGGCCAGGATGCTCTTGAACTCCTGACGTCAAGTGATCTGCCTGCCTCGGCCTCCCAAAGTGCTGGGATTACACCTCCCAGGTGTGAGCCACCAGGCCCAGCCCACTAAGTCCCTCTTTTGACCTGCACAGAGTCCTTCCTCTCCATATCCACCAGCTGGAGGTGGATCCAGGAGGGTCTTCTCTGCATGGCTGCAGGTACCCTTGGAAGTTCTGGAAAGTGTGAAGAGTAAAGTACAGTGGAACAGCCACTGCAATACACTCTGATATGTTTCATCCAGTGGAGGTGGCATTTACTGAGACACAGGGCTGGGCACTGTGGGGTGATGCATAAAGGAGACAAGGCTCAGCCTCCAGGTACTACTACTCTGCTAGCAGCACAGCCATGCAACCAACTGTGGGACCAAGAGTGTTGTCTGTTAGCTTTCAACTTTTAATATGTTTAATTTTTTTTTTTTTTTTTTAGCACTGGGTACTCTTCGTCTGACAAGATATTACAGATTCTCTTTAGGAGATAAGAGCAGAGCTGTCCTGGTTGGGTGGACTAGGCTTTCAGGCCCGCCCAGCTAAAGGTCCCTGTGCTTCCAGCTCCTCCACTTCTGGGTAAATAGAACCCTGGGGTTCCTCAGAGAACAGCCTGAAAACCATTAATATGGCAATGTATAGCAGTTAACTACCTGGGTTTGAATTCCAGCTTTGTTACTCACTAGCTCTTAATCCTGACAAAGTTACTTAACTTCTTGGACTGTCAGTTTCTTCATCTGCAAAATTGGGACAGAAATTATGCCTGTTTCATTGGAGTTGTGAGATTTAAATGCGCTAATGCATATAAAGTACTCAACATTAATTTAGTGGTACCAGTTAGTCAATAAGTGATGAGGACTCATAAGCTATAGCTATTAGTCTTATTAAGGACTTATTGCTATTAGTCTTGTCATTGAACTGAAAGAGTTACTGGATTCAGTAAATGAGGGAGATTGAGCTCTGTCAATCTGAGACCTCTCAAAGAGGAGATAATTTTTCCAGTCAGGGAGATGGTGTAAAAGCAGCCACATGATCAAGCTGCAAGTCAAGTATCAACAAATTTAAGAGATTTTTTTTCTTTAATCACAAAAATATCACATTTGGATTTTTGAAAAAACAATGAAAAATTTGGGCAGGGTGATCTTCAGCAGGCCATTTGATCCCCTGAGCCAGTTTCCTTTTCTGAAGAACAGAGGCAATGAACCTCTGTTCCCAGAGTTTTGGGGAGGCTCAAATGAGGCTTGAGAGTGCCAAGCATCCTCTGAGCTGTTTGTCATGGAGCCCCAAGGAGCCCTTGGCACCTAGTAGGCGTCAGTAAATATTTGTTGCATCTGAACTCTTTCCATCTGGGAAGCTCTCCAATGGCCTGGAATCTCTAGCTCTCCCACTAAGCAGGTCAGAAAAGCAACTTAAAGGATCCATTTTAGTGTCCATTTTCTCACTTTTCCCCCTGAAAAACCACTTACAAAGCTGCCAACTTTCTCATTTGGCTTTTTCTGGCCTGGTTTCATCTTATTAACGGTCACTTCATTCATCAGCATAAGGAAGACTCCATTCTGTCAACAGGAGGGCAGGGCTTGGCCTCCAGTCACAGGGCAATGGCGGGGGTGGAGGACCCGGGAAACAGCCACAACGCAGGTTTAGTGAATTAAAAAGCTGCTGTTGAGAAGGCCCGGGATTCCCAAACAGCCCTCCCTCCACCCCCAAACAGCTGATCATTGGCTAGTGAGGAAGCGGGTGCTCCTTCAGAAAACCCTATTCATTCATTCATTCATTCATCCATTTAACTACTCATTCATTCACAACTATTTCTCCAGTGCTTATTATGCACAGGAAAAAGAATGCTGAACAGAAAAGCACACCCACTCCCTGCCCTCATGGAACTTACAGTTTGAGGGGAGGATCACTCACATTAATTAAATGATCTTCTCCATCTTTGGGGCTATGGTGCATTCCGGGGAGGCTTCCTGAGGAGGTGACCCTGATCTAAGATCTAAAGGAGACCTTGGAGGAAACGGTCTGTGGGGATGGGGGAGATGGTTCAAAGAACATCATATGCAAAGGCCCTACAGAAATAAGAACGTTTTTGGGACACAGACAAGCAAGATCGAGAAAGTTCGCTTGCTTTTGATGGGACCCTTAGGCTGGAGACACGCTGGTCACCAAGTAGCGCCAGGTGCTCAGGCAGAAGTCAGCCGACTCTGGGTTCGAATCCCAGCCTCACTGCTGGTCAGCTCCTTCTTAGACCTCAGTTTTCCAGCTGTAAAATGGGACTAAGGCCATTCTTGTAGGCCAATGGTGAGGATGGGAAATACGCACGTCATTACCCGATGGGACGGTGCCAGCCCCCCTCGTCCACCGACGCGGGCCTGATCTACGGTTCCGAGCCGGATCCGGGGGTGTCCGCGCGTCCAGGGCTGGAAACCCGCCGCCACAGCGGGCTCGAGGTCGTCCCCGCCCGCAACATATGCGCTAAGGAAAGTGCTACGAACGTCAAACGGCCGCCCCCCGCCGGCACCATCTGCTCTGCGAAGCCGAAACCGCGGCAGCTGCGCGCCCAGCCCCTCCACCCGCGCCCCGCGCCCCGCGCCCCGAGTCCGGATCCGCCGCCCGGCGGCACCGCGGACAGCGCCAGCCCGGGGGAGGTGGGCGCGGGGCTGGGGGCGCTGGGAGGAGGGGTCCGCTGTTAAGACCCTCCCGCCGCCTCGGGGCTGGTCCGGGTCCAGCCACTTCAACTGTGTGCTTGAAATGTCAGTTCTTTTCCAGGCAGGCTGCCGTTCGTTTGGCTCCGCCCTGCGGGGGCGTACCAAAGCACGGATAACTGGTCCCTGAGACAGATAAACCTGGGTTCTAACACCCGTTCAAAAACCAACCAGCTTTGTGGTAGTAGGCAAGTCGCTTAACTTCTCTGGACCTCTGTTTTGTCTTCTGTAAGATGGGTATAATAAGAGCTATGCCCTAGGGTTGCTAGGAGGATTAAATAGAAAGTTCTATGTGAAGTGTTTTAACACAATGCCTGGCGCATAATAAAACATAACTGCTAGCTAATCATTTTATTCAAAGCTTGCTTTCCTAGGGCTTTATGGTTACTCGCTGGGTTTCTGTAGCCCCTTAAAATTTCAGCTTGCTGCCCATCCCCACTCTCCTGTATTCTTCTTCAAACGTGGATGAACAGGCCCAAAGATGCTGCGGCGAGCATTTCGCCACTACATTGGGAAATCCCTGGATTCCCCACACTCTCCTGGTCCTGAATGAGACTCAGTTTGCAAATGTCTTTTGATGTTGTCCAGAAACATCCGTTATAACAAAGGCCATTTTCAAAATGGTAAAAGTTCACGAAATGACTGGCTAGAAGAGTGGCTGGAGGGAAGGCAAGGTGGAAACAGAAGGTCGACTGAGAACAGGGAAATGGAAAATAAAGAGGCCTGAGGTAGGGAGGTGGCTACATTAAAAATGGATCATTCCAGGATTTCATCTCATGCAAAGGTAATCAGAAGGCATGGGCCTTTGCTAACATTTTACCACTTAGCATTTTGGCCATGCTACTTTAGGCAGTTGAGTTCACAAATGTTCACTGCGTGGCTGCTATGTGTCTGGCGCTGTGCTAGGCTCTGGGACTAAAAATGTGACCAAACCTAGACTGTGCCCTCAGGAGTTGATGGTCCAGTGGGAATCAGACAAGCATGGGTGGAATGGTGGAGGGTGCCTCAGGGCCCCAAAGAGAGGCCTATCAACGTTCTAGGGGCTTAGTGGGAGTCACCAAGCTTCGCCACACCTAATTTTCCCATCTGAGGCTCTGGGCTCACAATCTCCACCTGCAAGGCTTATGATAAGTAGCAGCTGAGCCTTTCTTCACTCCTGGAACCTGACTGCCTACCCTGCGCCCCACCCTGAAAGCTCAGCACTCTGCTGTCCTTCAGCACCCAAGCAGCTGCCACAACCTTGAAGACTAAAAAGAGGAAAACACGAGAAAATGCTATATAGAGGAAATCATTGCACAGCACAAGAGATGTGTATTACAAACCCCGACGTCAAAGGTCACCTGCCATACTCCATGGCGCTTTGGGTGCTAAACAATACGAATGGGGGATGATGATGGGGGTGAAGAGAAAGTGAAGGGGATGTGGAGGGGCAAGAGTGGAAGAGGAAGATTTGCCTTTTATGGAAGAGCTGCATCATGTTTATTATTTTAACAAATGTGTGATTCGACAAATATGTACTAAGCGTAAATTCTGTGCAAGAAAGTGAACAGACCAAAGTCCCCGCTCTCAGGAACTTACAGGTTCCTAGTGGGGCTTCGGCGTGCAATCAAGTTACCAAAACATATAAAGTGGTTGGTGATGAGTGCTCTGAAGATGATAAAAGAATAATAAAGGGTTAGGAGCAACAGTGACTGCTGATTTATGTAGCATCTGAGCGTGTGAATGCTAATATTCAGATAATTTTTTGTCTGAACCTAGTCATCCTTTTTTGGGGGGAAGTAAATTATTCATGTCTATACTCGAAGTAAATATGTTCAATTCACCTTAAATTTTCTAAAATAGTCTTCTATTAGATCATATAGGCAAAATGAGCCTTTAAAAAACACCCTTAAACCTGTTCAGATTCAACTAATACAACATGTCAATATAGATGCTTCTAGAGTCTTTTCTATGCATAGCACTATATATATATATATAATTTAAAAGGGATCATTACATACTGTGTTATAATAGTATTCCATGACAAACTTTCCTTACTGGCAGACATATTTTGGCAATATTACCTTAAATAACTCTATAGTATTCATTGTGTCTGTGTATCCCAATTTAATTAACTGATCCCCTATGACGGAGCATTATTTTAAATAATGCCACAATGAATCTCTAAGTATCTGCCCACATCCCTAGTTAACTCCACACTCACAGAGTCCTAAGTGTCTTCCTGGAGACTTTGGAACACTCTCAGGCAACAGAGGAGCAGAGAAACGTGATGGTGTTTTTGAGGGGAGGAGGTATCACCTTTTGGGGCCATCTCCCTGCAAAATAGGTAGCTCAATTCCTTAAATTTTGGGGCTGCTTTCAGCTTAAGTCTAGAACCCAAGACTATTTTGCACTCGAAAAGGTCAATCTTTTTTTTAAAAATTGTCTATTAGCTCATTGTCTTTATTAAATTACTTATCTAATACAACTTAAGAGACCCAGAAGTGTGCTGCAAGCTTCTTGAGGCCACCACTTTTAGTGTATGTCATCTGGAGTGTCCAAGGTCTCTGAGGTTTGATGTTCTCATTCATGAACTGGGGATGATAACAATATCCCTGTCTTAAAGAGTTATTGCAAGGAGGAAATGAGATGGTATGCATGAATGTGCCTATGCTAAAGCAAGAGGCTGCTTTACTCACAATAGCTGATGTATGCCAGGACCTGTGCTAAGCACTTTGCATATTTATTCCTCAAGAGAGCTCAATGGGATAGGTATTATCATACCCATTTTATAGATTTGGAAACCAAGACTAGAGAGGGTAAATAACCTGCTCAGGAAATTGAACTGATATTTGCCATCAGATCTATCTGAATTGTTTAAGGCCTGTGCCTCAAACACCACTCCATCCTGCCTCCCCAACTACACTTTAATTGGGTTACCAATGCAATCCAAATGTTCCATTAGCATTTTAGTATCCAAATCCCCATTACCGTAAGCCTCCACTAACTCATGTTATAAGTCCCGACCCCTGAGGCATTCTTCTCCCCTATGGTTTCTGGATCTCTTACCAAGGACTGAAATGAATTTACCCAAATTAATGCATGCTGCCATGTCTAGCCAAGTTGGTCCTCTAGAACCACTGTCCACCACAGGCCCATGGTGAGCTGGAATGCCCCACTGCCACTCAACTGTTGTGGCAGCTCTCAGGCCGTGTCTGGATGCCAAGGAGCAAGGATCCTGCTCTTGCTACTCCCATGTTGTAGACTACTCACCAGTTACCCCTACTTGCAAAATGAGTAAGATTACCCGTGGTTTGGGTTATGTTCAGTTGAGGAAGGCAGGGATACTGTAGCAGGTAGAACCATAAAGCAAGGGCTCAATAAGTTTTCTACTTTTTTGAAGCTCTTTTTACTTTTTTCCCCCTGACTCAACCTTTGCCCCTCCCACTGTACCCTAAGCAGCCACCACATTTGTGCAGGTCATGCTGAAACCATGTTTCTACCACCAGCTGGTAGGTAAAACTCCAATGTAAGCTGAAACTCCATTGAAGTTTTGCCTGGCCAATAATGTTTTCAGGAGATGGCTGGAGATGTTGTGGCTAAGTTAGGATGAGAATCCCACCGTGGGGGCTCCCAAGCATTACAGAGTTGAGGGAACCGTTTCAATAGTACACTTGTCATGGATCTTTCTCTTAGGGAACAGACGTTTTGCCAAGATGGCTAAGTCAGGAAGAGTTCTGATGTCAGCAGTTACCCTGAAAGCATCAGTCCCTCTGATCTTTAAGCAACTTGCTATATATGACTCCACCATGAAAGATTTAGCTGATCAACAGGTCCATCAAATGCCTACTCTGTGTCAGGTGCATTCCACTATTCTAGGAACTAAGATACAGTAGCAAAGAACATAGACACAGTTTCTCACTCAAGAAACCTAGAGACACCAGCTTTCCTTAGGAAGGATTCTCCCTCAGTGCCTCTAATGTCTTTTCTGGCAACTTGGCTTCCATTAGAGCCCCTGTAAATCTACCAGATGTATATCTATGTATCTCATAATCCCAGCTGTGGACCAAATTCCAGTTCTTTTTCTCTGAAGGAAATTGGCTCTCACTATACTTAAGGCCATGGACTCTGGAGTCATTTTGACTGTTTTCAATCCTGATCATGCTCCTCACTTGTTACCGACCTTGGACAAGCTACTTAACCTTCTGTGCCTTGGTTTCCTCATTTGCAAAAAGGGATAATAATAATAGGTAACACTATCAAGTATCTACCATATATGCCAGGCACTGTACCAAGTGCTTTAGATGTATTAACTCAAGATCCTCACAACAACCCGGCACCATAGGCCCTATTAATGCTCCATTTTACAGACAGGAAACTGAAAGACAGAAATGTCAAGCAATTGACAACTGTGGAATAAATCTTAAAAGATCTTTTAAGGATTTAAACAAAGGACATAGCATGTGGTCAATGAATTGCTATTGCTATCATTTTAAGTGAAAAAAAGTAGGATACTAAGTACTAGATAGAGGCAAATTTTAACTGTGAAGAAAAGCACATAGAAAAATCTAGAAGGAAATATATTAAAATACTAACAGTGGTTGCCTGAGGAATAGTGAGATGAGTATAGGTGACGTTCTTCATACCTCTCAGGACTTTTTGGTTTTGTTTTTTCAAGACAGGGCCTCGCTCTGTCACGCAGGCTGGAGTACAGTGGCACAATCATGGCTCACTGCAACCTTGACCTCCCAGGCTCAAGTAATCCTCCCACCTCAGCCTCCCAAATAGCTGGGTCTACAGGCATGCACCACCATGCCAAGTTAAATTTTGTATTTTTTGTAGAAACGGGGTTTTGCCACATTGCTCAGACTGGTCTTGAACTCCTGGGCTCAAGCAATTCGCCTGCCTCTGCCTCACAAAGTGTTGGGATCACAGGCGTGAGCTACCGCACCTGGCCAAAATTATTTTTTAAACAAAAGCTTTCCAAATATTTTACTATAAGTACATGTTTCTTTAATATTCACAAAAAATAGTGCTAAAAAACCTTGGAGAAAATAAACTCCAAAGCTTCTCCTCTGGCCTAATTTTTTCAGGGGCCACTTCCTGTTGCCCTTGGTGACAACTTTGTATTCTCCTATTTGAGAGTTCTAGGCTCTGTGGCACTCCCAAGGCCATCTGACTTGGTGACCACCATTCAGGGACAGGAGGAGGCCTTCATGCATCCTGCACTTCCCCAGTGAATTGCAGATCCCATTACTCACTTAGCTTCATTATATCTTTAATTATGACCTTTTAGTCTGAATGAAAAAGAAGTATAATTTTGCTTTAAGAGATATGCCAGGCCTACGCTACCAACATTTCTAGGTTTCATAGAAATTGCAGGGATCATAGAAATTTAACCTGATAATTACTTCAATATTTCAAGGCACACAGTTTCCTACTCTCTTAGAATAATTATGGGTTGTGGTTTTTTCTCCCAAATTCTTTTATTTCTCCATTATTAAAGGTTATACTATTTTCTGTTGTATGTCCTAGAGACATAGGATAATGCAGGGCATCCTTATCCACTCTGGTTCATAGCACCCTATTGTGAAAATATGTTGTCCTTTTATTTTCCCCTATTATTATCTCTCTTTGACTATAAGCTTTATGTGGGCCAGGAAAACGTGTATTTGGCTCACTCTGCTTACAGCACCTAAAATGGGACTTAGTACACAGCAGGCATGCTATAAGTATCTGTTAAATGAATGCCCAAACAAATACATTTAGAAACAGATAAACTAATTGCATTTGTGTATTGTAAAGCAACCTTGATGTCATCAAACTCCTGTTGAGAGTCCACTCCGGAAAGAAAGCAGAGGTCCACAAAGCCACAGACAAACGATTGGAGCCAGAAGGGTTTCAGAATTCAGGACGTCCAAATTTTATAAATAATATCTTATTTAGTTTCCCAGCAGCAATTAGGTAAGAGCCTCATGATCAAACAAGCAAACTGATACATTTGGCTGTGAAAATGTATGAATATTTATATCAAGTGGGACAAATAAAAACTAGAAGTAACCTCAAGTCAGTTCAGAAGAGTTTTTGCTGCTGAATAATTCAGGTCAAATCCAAGTCTGCTGTTAAATAAGTGAGAAGCACTTGTGGTTTTCATAGCTTTCTGGAGTCTGGAATTGTAGGTAAGGACCCGGCAACTTTTAGGAGTCAGTAGTTCCAAGCGTGTGCTTTAGAGCTGGCATTGTTCCATCTAGGTCCACCACTTCTTGGCTAGATTCTTGGGCAAACTGTTCACATTCTCTGTCTTCTGTTTTCTTATCTATAAGTGAGAATAATGACAGGACCTAACATACAGGGTTGGTAAGAGGATTTAAAAGAATTGACACATAAAAACTGACCCATAATAAGCGCTCAATAAATATTAGCTACTGACGTGTTACCTTATTTCATGAAGCAAAGGGCTTGTGAGACAGGTGTTATATTTTGGTTATCTGAAAGATAAGGAAACAGAGAGTGGGGCAGGTTAAGAACTGGCCCAGTCCAGGTGGCTCATGCCTGTAATCCCAGCACTTTGGGAGGCCGAGGTGGGAGAACTGCTTGAGCCGAGGAGTTCGAGACCAGCCTGGGCAACATAGAGAGAACCCGTTTCTACTAAAAAACAAACAAAAAATCAGCCAGGTATGGTGGCCTGTGCCTATAGTCCCAGCTATTTGGGAGACTGAGGTGGGAGAGTCACTTGAGCCTGGAAGGTCAAGGTTGCAGTGAACCATGATTGCACGACTGAGCTCCAGCCCAGGTGGCAGAGCGAGACTGCCACAAAATAAATTTTTAAACAAAGGTAGGGAACAGTGGCTCATGCCTGTAAATCCCAGCACTTTGGGATGCTGAGACAGGCAGATCACTTGAGGCCAGGAGTTTGAGACCACCCTGGGCAACATGGTGAAATCCCATCTCTACAAAAAATACGAAACTTAGCAGGGCGCAGTGGCCCGCGCCTGTAATCCCAGCTACTCAGGTGGCTGAGGCACGAGAACCTCTTGAACCCAGGAGGCAGAGATTGCAGTGGGCTGAGATCCCACCACTGCAGTCCAGCCTGGGTGACAAAGTGAGACTCTGTCTCAAAAAAATAAAAATGAAAGTATAAATAAAAAGAACTGACCCAAGGTTACACAATGGGGTAAGAACAGGGCAAGGATTTGAAACTGCACCTACAGCATCCTGTCCACTACACAGGCCCACCTAAATGCTTGTATCCCATTCAGTGTTCTTTTATCAGTGCTTACTCTGCTTTCCCTCTTCCAGCACAGAAATTTTGAGGAAAGAAATGAAAAGCCCAGGAAAAATGGAAAGTGTTTAGATGTGCATTTTATTAGCAGGTTCACTCTCTCCTCTCTCTCCTTCCTTCTTTCTCTTTTTGTCAAAAAGCAAGAGGCAAAAGAACTTGGCACCATTTCCATCATGTTGATTCTTCTGGGTTTCTCAAATGTTGTGATCCCTGGAAAGCCAGGATTCATGCTTACCTCCACTCTTCATTAAGGCGGCCGTGGCCGTGAGCTGGAGAAGGCAGGCTGCTGGTGCAGTGGGTGGGCGTGCTGAATAACACCCGAACCACAGCTGTGGCTGCCCTTGTCAGAGTGCCAGCCTGCCTAACCCAGTCTGTTCTTGCCTGCTTCCTGGCCCTCGCCCATCTGCTGCAGAATTCATAAAGTGCTGAAGATCACAAACATCTGAACCTATTATAGGTAACATACTTCAATTACATTCTGATTGTGGGCTTGGCTTCCCCCAAGCCTGGTTTATAATGGCACATGGATCAAATTCTCCCCACAAAAGAAGCACTCATCTCTAGGTAATCTCCTCAGATTGGGCGTGCTTAAGAAAGAAGCCATTCTCCTAGATGCTGCTTTGTGTCATTCAGTTACCTGGCAAAGGTTCCCCCAGATGTAAAGGACAGAGAGAAAGAGAGAGATGTAAAGGACAGGCGGAGAGAGAACTGACTTAAAATCTTTTACCAGGAACTTACCATGTTTGTGTATGGATCTGCAGTTTGCTTTCTCCATTATGGAGCAAGTGATTTGTTAGTTGAAATGACCTTAGCTCTCCTGAGGCTTATCTGTCTTGGTTGTTGGCTTATATCACGCAAATTATGACCACTCTTCCAAGGACATCAAAGAATAAACTGCCCATACGTCCTCAGACTGTGCTCACATGTCTCTTGCCTCGCCCCTCCCAAGGAGCTCTGGGCAGCACTTACCGGGCATAGTACGCTGAGCTGGAGCAGCACTCAGGTTGACCCATTTAGAAGCCTGACAAGGAAGACATCTGAGCCTCTGTTCAAGGCTGCTTCCACTTCTGTTTTCTACTGAACTTGTAAACAAGCGGTTAAAAGAAACACACAAATGCCCAGCTGAGCCATACTAGAGCATGAGGCAAAAGGAAAAAATCAGAAATATCAGTACTGATTTTATTTAAACTTCTAGTATTTTATACACACTGAATTTTTGCATTAATTTTGATTTTTCAGACATATTCTTGGTCACTGAGTTTTTTTTGGTGTTCTCTTAAATTTTGTTCCAAGTCCCAGCCCCAATATGCACGCATTGAGGAGTAAGATGCTGGAGCATTTATGCATCAACTCCTGCCCTCATTGGTAGGTGGTTGCTCAGGGACCATTAGTTAACTCCACGGCACTTTCAGCCTGCCAAGTGTGCAGGTTAGAAAGGCACCATTAGCATCAGCCACAATGTCCAACTTGGACTAATCATCTTGGCCAGAGAGAAGTAACGTATGATTGATAGTCCTTTCCAGAAACGATGTGGCTTGAAGGAGCATTTCCCGAAAGAAGGCTTTGTATTCTGAGCAGCCCTGTGTCTCATGAATGCTCTGCATAGCCCTTTCTTAGATGTCACAAGTCAATGCATTCCTTTTCTTTTCCCCTCAAGACAGTTTGAGTTGTGTTTATGTCACTCAAAACCAAAGAGTCCTGACTCTTGCAGGCAGACGGCTGACAGTAGTGTCGAGCTCATTAGAGTAGGGACAACATAGGTGTTGGGAGATGTATTAGTCAGCCTTCTCTAGAGGGACAGAACTAAGGTATATAATTTATTAGGAGAATTGACTCACACGATTACAAGGTAAAGTCCCACAATAGGCTATCTGCAAGCTGAGGAACCAGGATGCCAGTCAGAGTCCCAAAACCTCAAAAGTAGGGAAGCCAATAGTGCAGGCTTCAGTCTATGGCTGGAGACCCAAAAGTCCTTGGCAAATCACTGGTGTAAGTCCAAGAGTCCAAAAGTGGAAGAACTTGGAGTCTGATACTCAAGGGCAGGAAGCATCCAGCACAGGAGAAAGATGGAGGCCAGAAGACTTCGCCAGTTTGTCTTTCCATGTTCTCCTGCCTGCTTTTATTCTGGCTGTACAGGCAGCTGGTTAGATGGTGCCCACCCGGACTGAGGGTAGGTCTGTCTCTCCCAGTCCACTGATTCAAATGTTAATCTCCTTTGGCAACACCCTCACAGACACGCCCAGGAACAATACTTTGCATCCTTCATTCCAATCAAATTGACACTCAATATTAACCATCACAGGGGACCAGTGGAGTATTCCTGCGTTTGGGGCATCATGGGGCTTTACTTCTCTAGCATGTCAAGGTAGGCTGGAAGAGAATTTGGAGATGCAGGGTGGCTCACTCTAATTGGGACTAACAATAGCAGCAAACTTTTATGGCACAGTACGGTTCTAAATCATGTTCACTCTCCTATTTCTTTCCCCACCAAGGCTTAGAGGTACGGGCAAGGCAAGTTATACAATCCCCACTTCACAGATGAGGAAACTGAGGTTTCAACAGGGACCCACCTATAGCTAAGCAGTAACAGAGGACCTTTTCTTTTAAGTCACCAAACTCAAGCAATGAGATGCAGAACAACGGGGCTCATCTTGAAGCAGATTATCTTCCTGTTATTCTGTTGATGTAAACTTTAGTTCTTGGTTTTATTCCACGAATTCTGTACAAAGTCACAAGTAATTGTCAGTGCTTCTCAGAAATAGGGACTTTGTCTTTGTCACCTAATCTGCAGCTCCCACACAATTCCCAGCAAGGATAGGTGCTCGGGTGACGTTTGTTGAGCTGGATTAATACTGAGGAAGGAGAAGCTCAGAAAATTTCTGGCACTAGGATATGCTGGACATTTAGAGGAAAGATGGAATGTTAAGAATAGGTCCGCCATCCACTTAATGATCATACTGCGTCAAATGCTGGATGTATACCTCACCTGTATAGCAACTGCCTAAAGTAAACATCATTCACACTATTATGCAGATAAGAAAAGAGAAGTTCAGAAAGATAAGGATCTTACCCAGTGACAGGACTGGGGCTGAAACCCAAGTATGCTGACTCCCAAATCTGTGTTCCTGAATCATGTGTGCTCTGTCGTTTGGAAGCTATACTAATTCATCTTGCAATTCCATAAAACAAGCTTGATAGAATGAATGGCCTGGTCTTATTTAAGGAGTTCCTTTTCCTCTCCTATCCTCTAGGAGGACTCCAGGGTTCTTTGTACTTTAGCAAACGAGGGGCAGAGAAGCACCAGAGGTTCTGGAGTTAAAGTAGGTTGGAGGCATTTAGGGAGAGTTTAGAGAAGGAAGCCAAGAGAGTATGGAATATGAGGTGACCAAGAGAAGGAAAAGGGGATACAAGAGTGTTACTGGGGGCTTACGAATTAGATTCCTATTAAATCAGTAAATATGCAATTATTTTTTGCTTATTTGGAAGGTGCATATTTGAATGCCAGATTCCTGGGAATTAAAGGATGTGGGTCAATGGGGCATCATAGGAAGGTGAGTTGGAGGGATCCAAGTGGAGGCTGGGCAGCACCCCAGTGAATGTAGGGATCCAGGCATTGACTGGAGGAGAGTTGGACCACAAAACCTTTCCAATTTCGTGTATCTCCAAATCTCCTGCTCTGGCTAAGCATGAAGGCAGCCCAGCCACTTTGCTCATTCCTGCCACATGTAGTTCCCCTCCTGCCTTATCAAACGTTTATCTGTCCCCACCTCCCAACCCATCTTAATTATTTGCAATGATCCGTGATAGACACAAACAACTCTGGAGCTTAAAATTCCCCCACCAGGCAAATATGAAATTATTCACATTTTTCTTGCAGATTTTTCATGAAGCAAGTTGATGATGAAATGACTCTCAAATGCCTTCCCCATTTTACGCTGGGGATTCTGCCTTTACCCTTTAATGGGTGTGTGTCTTCATGCTTCAGCTACACTGAGCGTTCTCCTTTCCTGTTTATGTTTATTTTGGAAGCAAAATGTGTTTACAAAATCAGTTAAAAAGTGTTAATGATCAGTTTCCAGAATACTAATGTGTATTCAAATTACTTTCACATGAATCAAGACAAATTAAAAAATGCCATTTGATCATAAGCTGTTTTAAATTTGTGTTCTAAGTGGCACAGCAAATCTGAATATATGCTTTTTAAAAAGAGCAGTTTAAAATAACCATTCTGATGGCATGAAGAAGTTCTGAATAAGAAGTCTCCTTCCAAGAGGAAAGGTCAGCTTTTGGGCATTCATATGGGAGAAGGTATGGGGTGATATATGCCCCCCATTTCCCAGAGAAAAATATTGTTTGTAATTGTCAAAACTAGGACTGAGCTATAAAATGTTCACGATTTTCATGTCTTGTTCACTACTATTTTTCCAGTGTCTGGAACAGAGTTCGGCACATTATAGGCTCTCTATTTGCAGAATCAATGAATGAACAAAATCAGCTATATAAATTATAAAATTTAATCCAAGATTTTATTTGCTCTGAATTGGTATAAACATTTTGAAGTTCATAGCAAGATAGAGTAGAGAAATGAGGGCCATGGCATTGAAAAGCCACCAATTCCAAATCCAGGTAATAGTCCTCCTTCTTGTGCTCTCCTGGCCCATGTTGGTGATCCAGTAAAGTTGCTTCTGCCAGTAGTAGCTTCTGACAGTCCGAGACACAAGGGACTATGTTGGCTTAAATATGGCTTTTGCAGAGTCACAACTACTGTCTACCTGAATTTACCTGAATACCTTTTTCAATGGTTCCATCTCCTACCTATAATGGAGATGGGGACTTGTGGGGTGACATTGTGCTGCTTTCAGGCTTTTAGCAGGCATCTTATCCTGGCTCAGACGATCTAGAGTAGTGATTTTCCAGCAGTTCCTGGGGATCTGGTCAGAAGAAGACAGGCCTGGAGTGGAAAGAGAGAAAAAGGCTGGGCTGGCCTGTTAGAGGGAGACTTCCACCTCTGCAAGTATCCCCATCTTGTTTGAATTGCAAACTCAGTTGCCAGGTAAGGTTTTGTTTGATTAACACCTTCAAGTGCTATTTTATTTTATTATTTTTTTGAGACAGAGTTTCTCTCTGCCGCCCAGACTGGAGTACAGTGATGCAATCTCGGCTCACTGCAACCTCTGCCTCCCAGGTTCAAACGATTCTCCTGCCTCAGCCTCTCCAGTAGCTGGGACTACAGGCGCGTGTTAATTTTTGTATTTTTGGTAGAGATGGCATTTCTTCATGTTGTCCAGGCTGGTCTTGATCTCCTGACCTTGTGAACCGCCGGCCTTGGCCTCCCGAAGTGCTGGGATTACAGGCGTGAACCACAGCGCCCAGCCTCAAGTGCTATTTTAAAAAATAGTGGTGGTTTGGGGAAGGATTGAAAACATTTATCTACACAACTAAAGGAGCTGGCAAAGAATAAAGCTATGGTTCCGGATTCAGTTCCCCAAGCGGCAGTTAACTGCCTGCCTCTGGGTTAATGCATACGGGGCATAGACAGTGCCTCTGCTAGAAATGATGCAAGCTAAGATTCTCTAGACTGTTTTGCAAAGACTCTCCATGTCTCTGTTTCGGAATATGTTTGTATCACAGGCTTGGTTCTAGCCGAGAGGCTGTGTAGAAGTGGGTGAATTTGACTTAGATGTTGCCCAATGTTCCAAGGGATCTTTGGCTCTTGGCCCCCAGAACAGAATCAGATAAGCCCACTTGCAAGCAACTTTCTCTGAGAGAGTCCAAGTCTATGCCTTCAAAGGGTAAGGAGCTGTTTCAGAGAAAGAAGGAAGCTAGGCCGGGCACAGTGGCTCACGCCTGTGATGCTCACCTTCCTATGATGCCCCATTGACCCACATCCTTTAATTCCCAGCACTTTGGGAGGCCAAGGCAGGTGGATCACGACATCAGGAGTTCAAGACCAGCCTGGCCAACATGGTGAAACACTGTCTCTACTAAAAATACAAAAAATTAGCCCAGTGTGGTGGCAGGTACCTGTAATCCCAGCTACTTGGGAGGCTGAGGCAGGGGTATTGGTTGAACCCAGGGGGCAGAGGTTGCAGTGAGCCGAGGCATCAACAAATAAAAAAAAGGAAGCTAAAGGATTTGCCAGTTGGGACAAAATGATGTCTGAGAAGCCTGTCGGGGTTAGAAGAACTTCCTAGAAGTCCTGGGATCCAGGACTTGCTCCTCATCCCCACCCCATCACTTAGACACTAGGCAGGAAATCTCTAGTTGGATGCCAGAGTGACCCAGTTGTCCCTCCTCAATTGTCCCTCTAAAAGCAGAGCAAGATGAGGGGAATGACTTCGGACTCAGGCTGACTTGGACCACATCCCATCTCTGCTGCCATCTGAGCTCTGTGACCGTGAAGTAATCCTATCACCCTTCTGAGCTTTTGTTTTCTTCACCTGTAAAAGTGCAGGAAGAATACTTACCTGTCACCAGAATATTCCAATAATTAGAATTAATGTTTGGAAAGTTGTTGACACCTAGCAGGTACTCAGAAAATGGTGGCTATTACTACTACATTCTACAGTCTTTGCACTATTTTGAAAGGACTTGCTTCTAGGGGAGCTTATTTCTAATGGGGGAATACTTTGGTTTTGAAGTAAAATCTATGCCATGTTAGATGGGAGGTATGCTTTAGAGAAAAAAAAATAAAGCAGGGAAGGGAGACTGAGATGGCTGGGGAGTCTGGGGAAAGCCCCATTTTTAGGTCTAAGAATGAGAGAGAGTTTCTTTCTTAAATTCCCTCTCCCTACTTTACCAAAGAAACTTTACTTTCAAATAAGTGTAAACAGGAAAAGGGAACAGAGCCTGAAAGGCACTCAAAACAGACACTCAAAAATGCTGTCCTAGGGAGACAGCTGGGGTGTCATCACTGATGTGGGACTTAGGGTGTTGAGCTGGAGTCCTGGTTTGTCATTTGAAAAGAGAAATCCTGATCAAGTTGTTGTACTGCTCTTTGACTCTATTTTCTTAACTGCAAATTGGAGGTAAGAATCCCTGTCTCAGGTGCACGAGCAGGAGAGGCTTTCTGGTCTGTTGGGATTCTCAGATTCACAAGGATCAGGACGTGGCCATTGAAAGCTGCCATCCCAGGAGGCAAAACTATGGAAGATACAAAGGAAATCCGTACTCACCTCACTCTGCTCCCTCCTCCTTTCCATGCCTGCGTGCACACACACACGCACGCACATACCCTGAGGTTGTCAGGGGACTAGAGGTGTTGTCCTTGAAAGTGAAAGTCATTCCAAGGCAAAGGAAATGTACTGGTGTGGAGAAGGTTCAGAAGGGCCCCTTCCAACAGGAATGGCTGACTCACCATGTACTCTAAAGATGCTGCCTTGATCTAAAGATGCCTTGCCTTGATTTCAGCATTGTCCAAGCTCTGCAGCACTGTGGACTGGTTGTAAGTCACTGACAAGCAAATACTCAGTCCTGTGCTGTATATATCTACTGTACCATATAAATAATAAACATTAATAACTCACTTCATCCCTTACGAGTTCCTCATCCATTTCCTGCCATTTCTGGAACTTTCATCACACGCTAGATGGTGTTGCTGACGTTCATTACCGGTTGCTCACATAGGTTGAGAAATCATTGTTGCCTCATAAATAGCTAGCATTGTTTTTTTTTTTTCTCTTTCATTGAAAAGTTATTCTAACTCAACCTAAATTTCCAACAACCAGGAAGTATTTAAATAAAACATCTTCCATCCATTTGATGAAATAGCATAACCACTAAGAATCATGATTTTAAAAGCTATTCAACAATACAGGGAGAAAAATGCTCACATCGCAGTATTAGGTTAAAAAAAAAAAAAAAAGCAATGCAGAAAATCACCTATCCAGTGTTAACCGATTTTGCCCATGCATTTATATGTAGATTTATGTGGACACATTAAAAGAGGTGGCAAGAAAATGCTTGAAATGTTATTTCTGCGTGAGATGATGGTGGGTAATTTTTATTTTCTGTATTTTACAAATTGTCCACAGTGTACTTTTGGAAGCTGAAAAAATAGATTATTCCTTTATTTGAAAACTTCACCTTTAAAGGACATTGTCATAAATTTATTTTTAAATGTTATTTTTTTAAAACATTTCAAGACAATCTAATATATATATAACAATAAAAACGCCAGTACTAACGTCTGCCTGACAGTGGCCAGAGAGGGTGAGTACGAGAGAGATAGGTTTGGCAGCCACTGTGAAAGCAGCAATGAGGTTAACTCTGGTTTGGGGGCTACGTCTTCAGGATCTGTGCTTTGTTTTGTTTTTACCCCTCCAAGTATGAGTGTTCTATCCACAACATTCACAGTCCTACATGTAGACATATGACAGGTGTATTTTCTGTTTTCAGATTTACATCCACCTATGAAATTACCCTATGAAAGCCCCACACTCACAGAAACTACTGCCAAGGAGGAGACGACGATTTTATTTAGCTATTTTTTTTTTTAACAAATCTCCAATGTTGCCCACATCTCCTGAAGCTGGGAGGAAGGATAATCAAGTCAAGCTCCATTGACTAGGAGAATAGTGAACTGTGGAAAATGAGTTCTCAGCACTCCACAGGGCCACGACTCCATTTAAAGAACACGTTCATTATTCAGACACTGGGCCTTCTTCTGGGGCTGTTGGCCTGCCCCCAGGGCTGCCTCCATTCCTAGGGGCCTTGCAGTCTCCTGGGCCAGCCTCATGCACATGTTGGTGCTGGCAGCTGGTGTGGAGCAGCTCCAGGCACCACTACAGTGGATCCTAGTAGCAGCACTGAGAAGGATACGAGCACTTAACTACTGTTTTCATTTTACAGATGGGGAAACAGGCTCTGACGGACTCTGTTGCTTGCTAGGGTCATGCAGCCAATCAAGGCTAGCTGTACCCACGTGTTTTCACTCCAAGACCATTGCCATTTCTAATGTGTGAAGCATCTTCCCTCCCCTGGTCCAGCTTTAGAAGATGTGATTCTGACCAGCTGGCCTATGTTAAGTTGGATATTTAAAAACCAGCTGTAAACAAACAACAATAAAAACAGCAACAACAAAAAGACAGACTTCCAAAATAATTATTAAGTAAAATATATAAAAGATTGCAGTTTTGAGCTATCTAAATGTGAGACAAGCATAAAGGCAGACAGAGCTGAATTTAAACCCTAGCTCGGCCACTGCCTAGCTGTGTGACCTTACACAATATGCTTAACTTCTCTGAGCTTCAGATCTCTCGTTAGTTGTACAGAGATTGTAAAATCTGGCTCATGCGCTTGCTGTAAGGGCTTAGCAAGATAATGCAGGTAAAAACTCTCCTTTCACACTGCCCATATAGTAGACCTTCAATAACATATAGTTTCTATCTCCTCTTTCTCTGCCTCTCCCTCCTCACTTCTCATTTTTTTTCACTGACTCTTCCAGCAGTTCTGAAAAGGGGGGCAGGTTGATTCATATGTTCAATAAACATCTAAATGCCAAGCATTATTCTAGATGCTGGGGAGAGAGGGCACTTTGGAGACTCATAACCCCATGTGGTAACCATCAGCAGGAGTGCCAGAAGGGCTTGCACCTTTGTAGGGCTGCATCCACTTTGCTTTTTTACTTTATCCATCCAGCTCCTGCAGGCATTTGAGTTTATGGCCCTGATCTAAGGTAACATTAATCAAGAATTTTCTAAGACTCAGTGGATGCTGTTAGGTTACTCCCACCTGGACATAGTTTCAGGAGGGACTCTAGTTGCAAAGCTCAAACCTATCAAAGCTGGCATTCACCCTTTGCTGGGATGCCTGGGAAAGACTAATATGTGAAGTGGTTGTCATTAACTAGGTCTTAACTCATTCGTAAGTCACCCACCTCACAATATTAGTCGTAATAGATTCTAGGCACATGCAGGGTGCTAGAGATGTATATCAATGAAGAAAACTTTGTCCCTGGTCTCAAGGAGTTGACAAGTTAAGCAGGCATATAAGCTTATAAGAGCATGAAATTTGTGAGTCTGGGTATAGGGTATAGATGGGGAACCACAGGAAATGAGGCTGAAGAAACAGATAGTGTTCAGATCACACAAGGTTTTGATGACCCTTCTAAGGAGCACAGATTTCTTCTGAAGCAAAGAGAAACCAATGAGGAGTTTTAATAAATGACTTCCCCTCCTCCAAATCCATATTCTTTCCATAGTTAATTTTTTTTTTGAAAGTACTAGAAGGGGACTTAGAAATCATCTAGTCCAGAGGTAACAAACGGGATTCATCTGATTAGCCAACTCTGATCAGAAGGTGAGAGCTGTCTGTGTTGAGAAGGATTCTGCAGCCAAGTCTAGGCTCAGCAAAACCACAATTGATTCATGACGTCTGCCACATACAAAGAAAGGAAAAGGTGGCAGCCACCCTAAGAGTTGAATTATCATCTTTTTAAAGTAAGGACATTTCTTTGCACAAGTCACACAACTAGTTGGTGCCAGAGCCAGGCCTAGAACCCAGGACTCCTGGGTTGCAGCAGAGAACCTATTTTCTGCCCCACATGCACCGCCTTCACTCAGTCCTCCTTTGTGAGCAGGAGCAGAGCAGGGAGCCTGGTTCCCATGACAACCAGCCTCCGTGTCTCATAGGGTATCAAGACCATCCAGCCAGAGAGTGCTAAAGTAATAGGTGGAGCGCTTCTGTCATCTAACACTGTGTAACAAACCACCCCAAGCCTGAATGGCTTACAATAGTTTGTTATTGTCTCTCATGATTCTGTGAGTTGACTGGACTCAGTGGGACAGTTCTGCTGGTCTGGCTTGGGGACCTCTCATGCAGTTGCAATCAAATGGCAGCTGCTGTTGGAGTTATCTGGAGGCTCCACTGGCTGGGACTGTGAAAATGGCTTCTTTCCTCACACCTGGCACCTCCATGCTCCTCCACATAGTTTCTCTCTCCATCGGGAGCCTCACCCGCCATGGCCTCTGCAGGGATCTCTCTCCAGTGACGTAGCTGGACTTCTTACACAGTACATGGCTTGCGAGAGCATACAAGTGGAATCGGCTAAGCCTTCTTACCGCCTGGAACCAGCACAGTGTGATTTCTGCCACAGCCTGTTGGTTATGGTGAGTCACAGGTACAATCCAGATTGTTTGGAAGGGTGGGAGGGGACTGCACAGGGATTTGAACATCAGGAGTGCTTCATGGGGACTGGCCCGGGGGACAAACTACCACTGAAGTGAAAGCAACGGAAACCCAGCTGGAGTCTCAGTTGTTCCACCAGTAAGCAGGTGGCCTTGGCGAGGTCTGTCGGGATGCAGGTTTCCATCTCTGGACGGTGTCCCAGAGGGGACAAGGCTCTCACCCTGGCAGTGAGTGCTGCTGCTTCTCCTCTGCCTTTTTCCCTACTCTTCCCCAAGACTTAGGACAGTTTCTTCCTCAGCACTATTTTCCTTGTGGTGGAGTTGAAAGGATAGAAACTCTAACCGGCAGTCAGAGAGGGATTGGCACTGGACCCAACGTCTCATTATGTTGAATATCATTGTGCCCAGCTAAGGGAAACGGTGTGGGGTTGTTTTTTATCGATGACACATCTTCTCCCAAGAGTGGCGGGCCCTTCCGTCAACAACACAAAGTGTGCTTGCTCCCGGCCCCCTTCCCAGCCCTGTGACTCATCAGGCCTCTAACCTCTTTTTCCCTCCAGTGAGAAATATCCAAGTTGATAACAGCAAAAACTTGATAATGACTAGTGTTGGGAAGAGATTAAACTACTTATAATTCCAAATTGTTCAAAATCAACTCTCCTGGCCTGCCAGGATAGTGAGACTTAGAAAAACCAAACAAAAGCAGAAAACCAAAGCCACAAAAAGAAACAACTTCAGGACACAAATTTAAGACACGAATTTTGCTCTGTTCCTAGTTTTGACTGAGCAATTGAGCTATTTCTAACCAAAGGGATATTTAAACCTCCACGTCCGTCCTATGTTTGGAGTATTCACTGGTGTGTAATTCCTAGAAGTGTGCTGAGAAGGATTTCGATAAAGAGAAAGGTGCTTGACTTCTGAGATGCTGAGAATGATCTGTTTTTATGGAATGTTTTTAAAACGTGAACAGGCCAATGAGAGAAATGTACTGCCCTCTGTTGGACAGAGATAGCAAAATCAGCCAGGGCCGGAAGAGGAAGCTCTGTGGCTGTGGCTTCAGCCTTCTTGAGAAGGTCCCCTTGGGATCTTTTAATTGTGATGACACAGACCTCTCATTTAAATGTGGCCCAAGAAACACAGAAGTAAAAATTTTAGAGACATCCACATAGATAAGATTTGCATTTCTACAACGTATCCAGCTATGTGTTTTCAGTTTTAACAAAGAGAGAAATGTCAAAAAATATAACAGTAAAGTGCAGGTTTTGGGGAGATATATATGTTAATAAGTATTTAAAGTTGAAGAAATGGGACTAGAACTACTCTATTCCTAAGTTTATCAAACACAGAAATGGCTTAACTGACCTAAGATGCTGTATCCTGCAATGATAATATTACTTCAAAGGAGTATTAGAAACTCAAACTGCCACTGTCTCTTTGAGGAACACAGTCACTAATTAAGCTTAAATGATGCTCTCCCCTACAGACATCCATGATTATTATTGTTTTCTGCTGGCCAGGTCACCTACGGAATATGAAGAAAAGCAAATCCAGGCTTTGACCCTCCCAGGGGAATGATCATGTCAGCAAGAATTCACAAGGACGTTGACTCCTCCTTGTGAGGCTATTTTTGTTCATTTACCGGGAGCTAGAGCTGCTCAGAGCAAGAAAGATTGAGCTATGTTCTACTTTTGCTTCCTTTCAAAACTAGAGAGCTATTTTCCCCAACACCTGTTACCCTTGCTTTAAAAACATCCTGAGAAGAGTGGAACTAGAGAAAAGGAGGAGTGTAAGGGAAAAGATTATAGAAGAGAACATGTCTTCTGTGTGAGTGATCTTCACAATTCATACAACAATTAAGAAATTCGCAAAAAAAGGCACTCATCACTTGGACTCATTAACTCCACTTCTAGGAATCTATTCACAGAAATACTGGTAGAAACACCCCAGTGTGGCTACAAGGAGATCCACTGAAGCATTGCTTGTAATAATAGCAAATTAGAAACGACCAAAATATCCTGAATAGAGAACTGCTGGAATAAAGATGTTACACAATGGAACACCACGCAGCCATTTAAAATAAGGAGGTTCTCTGGGGGCTCACGTGGAAAGTGCACCACAATAGGTTAAGTTATTAAGTGACTAACACATGTTGCCTAACAGAAGTGCGGTTTTCCATTTCTGTAAATACAATTGTATTATTATTGTAGTTTGTTGCTTAAAAAGAAACCTGGAAGAATATACACCAGTCCATTAACAGTGGAAATCTCTAGGAGTTGGGATTAAGAAAGGTGGCTACTTCTTAAATGTAATCAGCTCATATTGTTTGGCATTTTTACTATTAGCATATATTACCTTTTGTTATCAGAAGATAGAGTTGACAGTTGTCTAATTAGATAGATATGATTTTCTCTCAGCAGAAGTACTATAGGAAGCTATTCATAGGTAGGAAGCACTTCACATTATCACTCTAATGATAGAATTAAATTGCTCAAGCAAATCACAAAAAGAAAAATCAGATGAAATATATGATGTAAATGCCCAGTGCCTGGCATATAACAGGTATTCAATAAATATTTGCTCAATGAGAGAATAAATAAATTAATGAATGAGGAACTCTTTTCCTATGTGTTTTGTTTTATTTGCCACCTGTTTAAAAAAACTGTCTGCAAGTAAATATGTTCCCTTTGAATAATATCTCCAGCAGATTTCCCTGATTACAGAATTCATTTTTTTTCTCTCATACATCACCAAAAACCAAAATGCTAGGGTGCGGAGTGTGGGGAGTGGTGAGGGAGACATAAAAATCAAGGTTTTAACATGAGGGAAAAGGGATTTTCACAAACCACCAAAGTGCTCCTTGTCTTGGAAGAAGTGCACCCTGGATTTTTTCCAGCTGAATTCTGCAACAAAACCCAAGGAAAATGAACATTAATCTTTTATGAACTAAGCCCCCAAACGAACAGGCTTTGAGCTCAACCCTAATTAGGTTGCATCTCAATACAGAGAATCCTTAACGAATAAGGACACATAACAACACAGGCAAGCTCTCTCTGCTGGGACTGCCTCAGAAATGCAGGGGCGGCCCAGGCCACTCTCAACTGCTCCTGTGCATCAGAGGCTCCAGCTTTACCTGGAAAATACACGTTCATCTTGGAGAGAAAGCAAATGGAGTTTTCCTTAGCTGAAATTCTTGGCCATCTTGCTACCTCCATGGCCATCTGGGGGGTCTGTGGATAAATGAGAAAAGAAAGAGACAAGAAGCAGTGCTTTTTGAGTTTCAGCAAGTCAAGGTTTCTTCTGCTTTGTGCCCCGTGGAGCAGCCAACACTGGCTGTGTTCAGAAACAGAAAAATCCGCAAATGTATTACGTGAGTGATGTGGGAGGGTGTGTAGTGGTGCCTGAGAGACCTGGGTTTGAATGCCAGCTTAGCCACTTTCTACTCACGTGACCTGGGACAAGTTGCCTACCCTCTCTGAGCCACAATTTTCTCATCTATAAAATGGGGATAGATGTGCGCTTGGTTGGAGGATTAAATGAAATGAACTAAGTAGCTCTCAGATTGTTCATTGCCCACCAAGACCTTATTTCTCCAACCACAGCTTCCCCAGCCCCATTCTTTCACACAACCTCCACGTCTCTCATTCAATCCCAACAAAACCGTGTAAGATAAGTGTGATAATCCCCATTTTAACGACTGAGGAACTCGGAACTCAGAGAGCAGAGGTTGTTTGTCCAAGAAGAGACAGCAAAGGAGCAGCAAAGCTAGGATTTCACCTTGAAACCTTCCAACCCAAATCTTGTGCTAACCACAGGATTGTGGGTCAACAGGGCTGATTTCAAAGACAGGGAGGACTGCTAGTGTTTGACGTCTCATAGTTATGGAATTCTGGATTCCAGGATCCATAAGCATGTTCCAGAGTCACCAGAGGCCCTGGGTAGAGAGGATTCAGGGTGGGCTCTGATGGTGCTGTTTTGCTGAAGGGTGGGGGGGGGGGGCTCCCTGCCCAGAGCAGCTGGGCTGCTGTATCCAGCCTTAGGAAGGGCACCCATGTGAGCCTTCAGTGTACCTGGAGGACTGCTCCAGAAAAGCCGCTGGATAACTCATGGCCCCAATATAAACCCACATTGTCTCATCTTGTCTGCATTGCTTCTGTCTTCATTCAGAACATTTCCCCATTTTCTTTCCCACGGTCACACATTGGGATGGCCCTTTATCCCCATGAAACAGTTGCGCTGACATCCTCCCCACCTTCCTCATGAACACTCCTTGCCCCACTCCTACCCTTAGACCACTGCAGTGGGCACTGCCATCTTCTAGAGTCTGTGATGCCATTTATCTGGCTTATACTAAATCCCTTTCCCCCTGCTTGCTGTCCCACACTAGCCCAGCATCCCCTTGCTGCCCAGGAATGCCTTATCCTATTACTGCAATTAACTGGTACCACACTAGAAAGCTGAGCCAGAATCAGAACTCTCAGGTGAAGAAGATTTGCCAAGGGTTACAGTGCATGAGAATTGGAGTGGATAGAACTTGGCACTTGAAACCTCTTCCCTCCATACAGAACCTTATTCTAGAAACTCATTAACTCTGAGCAGTGCAGCCACATTTCCAGAAGAAGCTGGTGTCTGGGATTGCCTTTGGATTCTGCAATCCTGCTGTTTTCAATTGCCAGTCCCACAATGTTTCCTCCTCCTCTTCTCATTGTCAGAATGTGCTTCATTATGGAATTCTATGATTATTTGTTATAGTAAATTGCAATATTTATATTACCCAACATTTACTGTACTTCTACTATGTGCCCACTCCTGTGCTGAATATCTTATACATGACGTCTCATCTGACCCTCACAAACAACTCTGAGAAGGTGCATTAGTTCCTACTCATGCTGCAAATAAAGACGTGACTGAGGCTGGGTAATTTATAAAGGAAAGAGGTTTAACAGACTCACAGTTCCATGTGGCTGGGGAAACCTCACAATCCTGGTGGAAAGTAAAGGAGAAGCAAAGTAATGTCTTACCCGGCGACAGGCAAAGAGTGTGTGTGCAGGGGAACTCCCCTTTATAAACGATCAGATCTCATGAGACTCATTCACTATTATGAGAACAGCATGGGAAAGACCCACTCCCATGATTTAATTACCTCCCACCAGGTCACTCCCATGACACATGGGAATTATGGGAGCTACAATTCAAGATGAGATTTGGACGGGGAGACAGCTAAACCGTATCAGAGGGGCAATATAGTTATTCCTGTCTTATGGACGTGGACAGCAAACTCAAAGCATTAAACATCCTGGGTGTTTCTAACACAAATTAATGTTTGAAAATCTCTGGCTTGAGCACTGCAGGAACCTAGAAGGAGAGAGGTGATGTCCAGCCTGGAGAATCAAAGTGAGAAGTGAGACCTAAACTGGGTCTTGGAGGATGGGCTGGAGGAAGACAGGGAGAAATAAGGAAGAAAAGCATTCTAGGTAGAGGGAACAGCATGAGAGATGACAAAGAGATGGAAAAAGATACAAAACTGTGAAGACTACAGTGCCTGCCATAGAGGGAGCCTTTAAAACCCTGTGGAACTGAGTTCCGCTGAGCTGCTAGCTTGGCTGTAGCAAATGGATCTCACATGATCACATGCAATCTAGAAGCAGGTGCTTGCAGACGAAGGGAGAGGCAAAATGCCCACTATCTGGGCTTGCTGGCTACTCACTGAAGTCTCTGAACAACCTGGTGAAGTAGCTTTCATGGGCCCTATTTTACAGACAATAAAACAGAGTCTCAGTGAGACAACTTGCTTAATTGGGTCAAAAGCCTAGAAAGTGGTAGAATCTGTATTCAGACCCAGCTCTGTCTGGCTCCACAGGGCCCTGGTTCACCCTCCAGGCCATGCTGAGGAAGGAAGTTCTGCCCCTCATTTGTGGGCTCCACGAACTTCTTTCTGGACCAAAAATGAGTCTGACACAGACTAGCCTTGATGGGTCACACTCATCTCCTTTAAGAAGCTACCATTTTTCACTTTCTTGGCATTTTCTGTATGAGATGCAGCCATGACTAGTTTCTGGGTGCCCCTTGAGAGGGAGAAGGCTACAAAATGCCTTTGGGCAGGCGAGGAAGCACCCAGGTATGGGAGGCAGCTGCAATCAGCTGAGAAGGCTGTGTTGCTCCAAGCAAAGCCCCAGATGGAGCCTCCAATGAGATCACCCCCATCCTCCCTGGTTGCCAATTCAACATCTGCGCCTGACATATTGGCCTGCAAATATTTCAGATCCACACCCGCAAATCCAGATGTGTTTGTGTCATGAACTCTCTATATTCTGCTAGAAATTACTGAAGTCTGAAAAAAGAAATTAGGCATTTGCTCAGGCACACGTGAACCAGTGACCTGAAATTCTCTGCATGTCCAGGGTTTGGGTGCTCACACTTAGGGACTCTGAATACCAGTTTCCACTCATCTCCTGGCCCTATTTACCCTCACAGGATATCATATGTAAAGGGGCTGATGTTTGCTTTCAATTTTGTGCCTCGTGGAGGGCTTATGAAGGTGGAGGTTGCCTTTGCATAGTGGCCAGGCATTGTTTTGTTTTTACGTATTAGTAGTTAGGTTGGAACTTTGATCTGGTTTTCAAGCACTGCATTTCCAACAATAGAGTAAACCAAGGAGCATGGCAGTGCAGCCCTGGCTTCACATAAGGATCACCTGGGGGGCTTTGCAGACACCAGTTATTCAGCCCCCATAAGAATATCTGGATGTAGAAACCTGGCCCCAGTGTTTATTTTCTCAAAACTCCCCAGTCATTTCTAATCCATGGTTAGTGTTAAGAACCTCTACTATGGAATCTACGCTTCTAGACTGTTATAAAGCAATCAAAAACAAAAACAAGGTGGGAGTTGGGAGGGAGCAGGTGCAGGGGTTAAGACAGGAATGGTGCATATCAAAATAGTAACGCTGATGAGGTGGGCATCAGCTTTACCTCGAAAAGTTCCTAATCAACTCTCAACTCTCACGGACTGATGAGCAACTCTGGACAAGGCATTCCATCTTACAGAGCCTGTTTCCTCATCTGTCAAGGGCGTAATGATACTTGATTGGGCTGGAAGAAAGCTGAAATAAGAATATGTTAGTAAAGTGCCTTGCAAAGTGCCTGGCACAGAGTGGGCATTCAGCAAATGGTACCTATTATGGTTAGGTTTCAACACACACACACACGAGAGACAGAGACAGAGAGAGACAGAGACAGAGAGAGAGAAAGAGAGAGGGAGAGAGAGAGAGAAAGAGAAAAGGAGAGAGAGAAGATGGGAATGATAAATATCAAAATATTAATACTGGAGAGGGGGATTGCAGGTGCATTTTTTTCTCTTTTTTCTTTCTTCATTTACTATGTGTTTGACAATGACTTTTTTCCTTCTAATAAAGGTAATAGAAATTATTCTTTATGGAAGTTATAATGATAAACTATGAAGGACAAAATCAGAGTAAAAACAATATTTGTAATATAAATGTAATTTTTAACAGAAAAAAAGGTCAGGAAAGAACCTGGAAGGAAGTCTCACACAATGTTGAGGCCAGGTTCTACACACAGCCCTTCCTGCCCTTCCTTCCTTTCTTCCTTTTGTGTTCTCCAATTCATTCTGTAATGAGAAGCTACTCGTGTTGGGTTCTGCCTCCGCCGACCCTCTGAAGATTTATCCAGGCTGGCGCTATGTCCCTGAGGCTTGTGATACAAAATCTTGTCCTGATGCAAAGCCTTCCACGGTTTGCCAAACCTGGACTAGGGCATCCTTCACAGACCAGGCCAGAGCATCTGGAAGCAGGCACAAGCCATGCAGCCACTATATGCTGTGTCGGCATCTCCAGCAGGGCCCCCAGGTGGTATCTCACTCTGTGGTTCCCCCCAAGGCCCTTATAGTAGCTTCAGAGACAACACTTTGCTCCCTGTTAGTGTGGGTGATGACAGCAGCCCTCAGACACGAAGATGCACAACCAGTAGGCCAGAGATCCTTTAGCAGCAGTGGGAAGGCTGCCACCACCATGGTGGGCCTGCCCTCAGCCCCGTGGCTTCCCAAGTACACGCAGGTGCATGGATTCCCTGAGTGGCTGTGGATGGGATCTTCAGTGATGCAGATTTTAAAACAGTGGAGAAGCTTTGAGGTGCTAGAAATTCCTTCTTCAATACTCATGACTCCATTCTCTTCATCACCAAACATTTTTGTATATGCCAGGCACTTCTATAGAAGAAACCATGTGCCACAGCTCCTAGCATGTGCCAAGCACCACGTAGCCAGTGGGAAGGCAGATAAATCAGACACAGTGCTCCTAAGGCGCTCACGGAGGGAAGGGCATGCCAACCTGCAATGACAATACAGGGGGAGAAGTGCCTTGATGGGGAAACTGGGTGCTGAGCACCACAGGGGCACATAATGGGCCTGGGCCAGGGGAGATGGTCAGGGAAGACCCTGATCCTGAGCCAGTCCTTGTAGGATAAGCAGAAATTACCAGAAGAAGGTGGGGAGAACATTTCAGCAGAGGGAACCCCAAGAGTGGCTGCTCAGAGTCACAAGGCATCTTCTGGAAACTTCAGGGAGGCCAAAAGGGCAGAAGGGAAGAGAAGAGAAAGGGTGGGATGGGCAGGGTTGGGAATATTCCCAGAACTTTCCCCTAGAATTTCCCAGATCTTGGTCATTTCTGTACTTCCTTGGTGGCTTTTGCCACATTTGTGTTCCACCTGTATTATTATTTTAAAGATATTTTTAATAAGTCATTTCTCAGTTAAATGCTCCACTTAAATGTACCCTCAAAGGAAATTTAGCATTGTTACCATAAATAGAAAATCAATAACCTTTTCTTGCTAGAAATGGAAGCCAATTATAAAGACAAATAGAGTTCCAAACTACTAAATTCAACACACACACACACACACACACACACACACACACACGAGAGACAGAGACAGAGACAGACAGCTTCGAAAACAGGGTGGGCTGAGTCTGAATCCTGCCTTCTTTGTTCAAAAGGGAGGTTAGCAAGTGTTAGAGGATGATAAAGAAAAATGGAGATTTTCTTTGGGATAATCAGAAGGCTTAAAGGAGAATTATGAAGGGAATACGTTTCTCACCACATGTTTCAATGTTCCTTAAGGCCCAGGCACTGGGTGCCACGTAGAACATTCTCTCCTGCCACTAGACGTGTGTGTCCCATGTTCTGGATAACAACCCAGAGAAGGGGCCTCCGTGGGAGGATGGTCACATTTCCGAAGATAGGAAAGCCCGAGAAGGAGCAAAGAGAAGCCCAAATCCGTCCCCACAAACACACCCTGAATTTTCCATGCACTGTAAGCAATGTCTTTAGGCACTAACGTGTGAAAGCCGTGAGTGGAAGAACCTAGAAGCTGTCTCCGCCTCTTCCATGGAGCCATGAAAGGGGCTGGAATCCCCTGAGCTCTCTATAAACAGTTTCGCTGGCAGTGCTCACCACTTTCTAATTGACTGTGCCGAAAATTATTCCCGATGCCCCCAAAGTGAGCTTTTATCTTATCACAGCTTGGTAAATATTATGATACGTTGTGGTTTTTATTACCACAGAAGTATACATGTTAACTTTTCCATTTATGAGAGGGGTGGCCAGAAAAATCTCGGTGGCAAGAGCTTGAAAGCAATTATATCCTTGCTATTGGGAGATTTGGCCAGATGTCAAGGGAGTTTATAGCCAAACCACTACTTTGGTGGTGTTTTGTCCCCCAAAGTAATCCAAAAATTAATGTACCAGAAGGAAATAATACGTTTGTATAGTACATTGTGAGAGCTGAGGCTTGCTTTTAAAGGGAATATCATGGAAATTCTTTAACCAATAAGGAGAAAAAGTCCATTTTGGTTGTGCTTTTTTACTTGGGTTAATACGTCTTTCTTCAGTCCATGGTACTTCTAAAACAGTAGAAATCTCAGAAAAAAAAAATTTAAAAATATTATATTATGTGTGTTTGTGTATGTGTACGTGTATGTATACATAGATATCCATACCCCAAATTAATTAACGGGCTGGCATCAGCAACAATAAACTGCTCCAATAAAACTCAGTTTGAGAAAATGAAGTAAGAATTTCTCTCCCTCAATTCCCATACAACAGCAGCCTTGTGTTATGTAGCCGGGTGAAACCTCTGGAAGACAGGAAAACCTTTGGCCTCATCAAGTCCACTTTGATGCCGCTGCTGGACTAATCCCAATGGAGAAAATTTGGGTATTTCTGGAAATAACCCATGTGACAATCATCTCCAGAACCCATGGAAACCTACAGGAACTTCAGTACGTTGGACAGGATCTTCTTTACACCCAAAGATGGCTTCTTGAACAATAAGGCCCGAAAGCTGGTAAGATTTCAGCTAAACTCAAGTAGCTTGGTTTGCTTTTCTCACATAGGTAACTTGTGAGACATTTTGGCAACTTGTCCACAACCTGTCAGACACATTTGCTATATTGTGATCAAGGACCTCTTTGCATTTTTAAGTTTGATAACTTAGTTAAAAACAAGAACAGTGAAAAAGCACACAAAGTTGTGTGCACAAGATGTTTGTTCCTTTGTTTTTGGTTAATAATGAAAGATTGGAAACAACCAAAATCTAAGAGATTAAATATTCTATTGTTGTTAAGAAGATAGGTCGTTATGCATTAAAATGGAAAGGTATTCACCAAGTGGAAAGGAAGCACTTCACAGAATAGTGTGTCTCTCTGTCTTCCTCTCTTCTAACCATATGTATAACATATTCTTCTAACCTAATATATATAATATATATTCTTCTGACCTAATATATATAAAATATATATTCTTCTAACCTAATGTATATATAAAGTATATATTCTTCTAACCTAATATATATATATTCTAACCTTAGATATATAATTCTAATGAAATTATATATATATATATAAAATAACCTTCTAACCAAATATATATACAATATTTTCTATTAACATTAAAATATGTATAGTTTTGTATATTCACATATGCTTAAAAGTTCTGGAAGAGTGATATGATATGAACCAATCTTAGGGGGAATTTGGATCATGGAGGGATTTAAACTTCCTTCATACTGCTTCATTTTTTTTTTTTTTTTTGCAAAGTGCTATGCCTTTTCAACAACATTTTAGTGGAATGTTTTTTAAAAGAACAAAATGATGGGTGCTTGGTGAGGGATTGAAAAAAAAAGAGAACAAATTGAAAAGAAAATCTTCATGTGCTGTCTTCCATTCCATCAACTGAGGAACCATTAAGGAGATGGAAAGAAATGAAAGCAAGATTATATCAGACCAAAGACTCTTCTGCTCTAGACTTAGCTGTCATTTTCAGATCAAATGCTGCTTTGCTTAACACAAAATCTTGGTCCTTGATTACTCAGCTAACTCATGAATCTACAGAGAAACTCAGACTCAGAAATGCTTCCTAATATGTAGTTAATACCAATGGCAGCAGGGAGAACATCATCTCAGTCTCTGGCTTGATGGAGTCTGCCAACAGTTAATTGATCCAGCAAGCCCAGGTTCACCTAAAATCCCACTTCTTAGAGCATCTAATAGCCTCTGAAATGCACTGGACATTTCGTTTTCATAACATCTGTCAATTATTAAGCACCAACTATGTCCCAAAGACTGTGCTAAGTTATATGTGTTAACATTCATCTTCACAAAACGTTTGGAGATGGACTTTATCATTTCCATTTTACAGATGAAGAAACTGAGGCCCAGGATGCTTAAGTAACTTGGCTGAAGTTATAGGCTCACAAGCGACAAAGCCTATACCTTGATCTCTGCCTGTCTGCCTTTGTTTTCTAATTTTCAGGCTATTCGATGCAGGGCTTCAAGTCCTATCTTCCTAATGACCGTGGAAAGCTAATATCTCTCTGAAAATCTTCAATATAACCAAAGACTTACTTATTCACCTGCAGTATCAGTAAATTTTCCCCCTTGGTTTGTACAAATTACTGTAGCAATCAAGATGCATGCATCCCATTGTTCTTTGACATTTAGATATTACAAGCCTTGGATAGTTTTTTAACTAAGGCAGCAAAATCTTTTCACAAATGAGTTCACTTCAGGGAGAAAAATCTATTGGCAAGGAAGAAACTATAACTTGTCAAAGGCATGCGTACTATTTTTTTTTTTTTTTTGCTAAATTCATGTTTTCCCTTGTCAACCAATAGATGAGCATAAAGACTTTTGTAATATTCGTTTTTTTGTGATTCACTAGGGATATCATTATGATATAATATTCTCTTGGCAATAAGGAATAATTTACAGATACTGGGGATGAGGCTCTTAATGATGGTGCTTATAGGATGTTGACTCATGCACATCTTTTTCTGAGTTAGATTCTTACATCTTTTTAATAAAGTAAAATCAAAGTACCATGCAGTAAGTGCTTTGGTGCTCTCTCGAACGTCCCCTGCTCCCCTCCCCACTATGTTGCAGTCTGGTGCTTCAGGAGTTGACTCTAGCTCCAGGGATGGACTTTGAGCAGTCCAAGCCAACCACCAGGGGAACTCTTCTCCTGCTGGTTTAGAAATTAGGAACTCAGGTATAACCCAAACAGAACACGGCATTCCCCTGGCCACCTGAATATTCTGGTTCCGGAATAAACATGTGATCTCATTTGAGCCGATAAGATATTTAAGGAAGTCCATGGGGACTCCTTGGAAAAGTTTCCTTTCTCCTAAGGGATATCCATAGAAAAAAACAGTCTCTCGGCTTCTGGACATTGTCTGGCCTAGGATGCAAGACTTGCAATAATTGTAGCCACTTCAATAACACCCAGAGAATGACACTAGGATGCAGAAGAGGACTGAGACAAGAGAATATTAGAAAAGAGGAGCTGAAACTGCTAGACTAAACCAACATGGAGCCAGCTCTGCCTTTGGGTGTTGTTACACCTGCCAACACAGTTTATTATTATGTCAGCCATTTTTCATTTCTGTCACTGTAGCTGAAGCATCCCAACCAATACTGACCACAACCATTTCCTCAACATAATTCCCACTCTACCATGATACTGTTACAAAAGTCTTCAGTAAGTACCTCCTCTTCAGAAACAAGACCATCAGCAGCCATTCAATTCCATGAACTAGTAAACTAAGACCCAAATCAAAAAAGGCGGATGACTTAAGCCTACCCAGAAATATGACCTTATTTGGGTTTCAGCTTTCTTGCTTTCTCCATGAGGATGTCTAAGTCACAGCCACCAAATATGTCCAAAGAGGGTTTCTAAAGCATTGGCAGCCCATGCAGAAGAGTACAGGCATTGATTTCTGTTCAGCCTAAATTGAGGCCAAAATCATGCAACTTCCTACACTGGGCCTATTGATGGAGATGAATTCTAGCTCTGAAACCTTATTTCAGGTGGCAAGCATAAGGCACTTTTGTTCTTGCAGATCTCGATAGGGCAATCAATATTACAGGCATCTTATTTTATTTTATTTAGTCATTTATTATACTCAGACCAAATCCATGTCCCAGGTCTTCTACAGCTCAATATAGCCATGGACTAAATTTTTACCAATGGGATATGAGGAGAAGTGATATATGTAATTTTCAAATAATGCCTTTAAAAGGAAGCACTAAAATCTTAATAATTATTCAGTCTGGATGATACATATATGGAGATTAATTTTTTTCTACTTTGTATATGTTTGGAATTTTTCAAAACTGTTTTTAAAGAAAGTTGATTATCTTCTATTTCTTTCCCCTTTCTGCCAGCTGGAATGGGGACGTGGTGCTGAGATAGCTTTGACCCTATGGCCTAGGGAGGCACTATAGAAGATGGTGAAACAATCAGAAAGAAGAAACCTGATCCTTGGAACATGTTGAAGGCAAAGCTACCTCCCTGGAGCATTGACTGGCCTGGAATTCTGCAGCAGAGACACAAGGCTTTCTATTGTTTAAAGACATGGCTATTTAAGTCTCTATTAAAGCTAAAAGATGAATATCAGAACTAATCATCAGATTTCTCCATGCCTCCCAAGTCTAGGAGTACAAAATAATTTCATTGTGAATAATGCCTAAATGACGTTTGCCTCCACTTGCTACTATAGGACTGTGACCAACAATATCTTCAAGATTTCCCAGAAGCATCACATATGTGTACAAACAAGACGGATCAGCTCACCTGTCAGTGACCACATGCTATCTCTCTATCTGCTATTTGTTACTGACCCTCCTGCTCCCAACTCCTTCCACTGGGTACTGCTCCCTCCCCATAGGCATTCTAACTCAGTTGAGGCACAGACCAGAGTTACAGAGTTCTGTTCAAGATAGGAGAGAAAGCTCCTATCCCTCTTTTGTGTTAAATTCTACTAGGGGTCCCCACAGCAGGGCTGCTTGAGCCTAATACATGCCAGAATGCTTCTCTGGCATGCATTAGGGCTCAAGAGTTACTTCTAGCCCTGCTCTTCTCCTGGGTTCTAAGGCATGTATTCGATGGGGCACAGAAGGCAAAACCAGTCAAGAGATATTTCATGCTTTATAATGCATCTTTTTTTTCTGATAACCAAGGCTTTGCCTCTGGGTCCAACTTGTCTATTTCATTCCTTCTTCCCTGCAATGCATTCTCTCCTAGGAAGTCACTCATTTCTTTTGCAAAGAAGTCTTTGGGAGAATCCAGCCTACCAGTTGGCCAGGAATCCCCAAAAATGAGTTGCAGAAGCAATGAGAAACACTAAAAACAGAGAATTTTCATAGTAGAAGGAAGAGTGAGCAGACATCAAGGAGGGTTCGTGTGTTTGAAAAGGATGTTCCCTTGAATATCAGTCCCAGGTAATACTCAAGAAAAAAGGGGCCAGATATGGTGGCTCACACCTGTAATCCCAGTACTTTGGGAGGCCAAGGTGGGAAGATTGCTTGAGCACAGGAGTTTGAGACCAGCCTGGGCAACATAGCGAGACCCTGTCTCTACAAAATAAAAAATAAAAGAATTAGGTGGGCAGGATAACATGTGCCTGTAGTCTCAGCTAATAGGGAGGTTCAGGTGGGAGGATCAATTGAGCCTGGGAGGTTGAGGCTGCAGTGAGCTGCGATCGTGCCACTGCACTGCATCCTGGGTAACAGAGCGAGACCCTGTCTCAAAAACAAACAAAAACAAAAAGAAAAAAGGTTCTATGGTCAAATTAGTTTGGAAAACACAAATAACTATAGTTGTTCTCCTCTCATACCCCCAGCCCTTCACAGTGCAAATTAACCCAATACAGTCTTGGAGAAGCCCTGCAATAGCTTGTTTATTTTTGTTTGAGCCACGATTTCTTAGGCACATTTGAGCACAGAGGCTCCTCTTAGGCCCTTGCAGTACCTATTAACATTTTGGGAAGCACCCTTGGGAAAATGGCAGTTGTGAATTGGAGCACCCGCCTTTTCAACTCTCTGCATTGTGATTTGGGGGATGAAAAAAGAGTGTGTGTGTGCATGTGTTAAGCTGTCACTTGGGGTGTCAGTGGCTGGCTTCAGTAGCAGCATTAATGTGGCAGCTCTGAGTGGCATATTCCTCCAAGCAAAGGAGGACGGGAACAGGTCCCCAAGGCTGGGAAACACACTGAAATATTTCCCCCACCGCATGCCAGGGTTTCAATACCAAGAAAGTTGCCAGGGTAAGCTTTGGCACAAACAGCCCATCAGACAGAACTGCTCTTTTTTGGAACTGAAGAATTCACACCCACACTGAGGCTGGCGTGGGCACATGCCTCTCCCAGCTGGTCCCTTTGGAGGAATCACAGCTTCCAGAATGTTTGAGCTGCTTGAGAGATACAAGAATCTCAGAGATGCAGCAAAGCCGTTCTTGAAACAACACAAATCCATGTCAAAGGCATTTTAAGAGAGAAAATGAAGCACCTGAACCTCCAAGCTCTCACTGGAGAGGCTGTGGAAACCAGAAACTGCAGGAGGATCCCACAGGAAGAATTTCTCCAATCTACATGCCTGTATTTGGCCACTAAATGTGAACACTCTGCTAAACAAAAGAGGCACGGGAGTTTTCTGGTCAGAAAGAATGATGCAAAGAGCAAGGCAAAGGCTGGCAAAAGCAAATGCTTTGTCCCCTGGGCGTCATAGATCTCCCGAGACATGTGATTCTAAAGAAAGCTTAATTAAATTTAATGGACAAACCTCTCTCGGTGCTAGGAGACATTTTAATGTGGTATTTCGGTTCTGGGTGGACAAAAATCAGTCTTCCTTGCCTCACTGCTCTCTCCTTTAAATGAAACAAACTTCCTGATTAGTCTCGTAACTCTCAAGACTGCCCGGTGTCCTCCTGTCTGATGATCCTCTCTACAGGACACCTGACGGGGGGTTCTCTCTGAATCTGCAGGACACTGGCCTACATAAGTCAGAACAGAGCATCCCACGTGAAGGACAGTGGCATCTTGACCACGAAGTTACCTCCAGTATCCAGCACAGCCTCTGGTGCAAAGAAATTCCTCCCTCCCTCCCTTCCTTCCTTCTTTCCTTCTTTCCTTCTTTCTTTCTTTTCTTTCGACAGTTTCACTTTGTCACCCAGGCTGGAGTGCAGTGGTGGGCTCTCTACTCACTGCAACCTCTGCCTCCCAGGTTCAAGCAATTCTTGTGCCTCAGCCTCCCAAGTAGCTGGGATTACAGGCACGCACCACCAAGCCCAGCTAAATTTTTTTGTATTTTAATAGAGACAGGGTTTCACCATGTTTCCCAGGCCGGTCTCAAACCCCTGAGCTCAGGCAATCCACCTGCTTTGGCCTTGCAAAGTGCTAGGATTACAGGCATGAGCCACCGCTCCCAGCTGCAAAGTATATTTGATGAATAAATGAAAGGAAGAAATAAATAAAGAGGGAGAGGGAAGGAAGAGGGGAAAGAAAGGAGAAAGAAAATACATTGAACTAAGAAGAGCTGTAGTGAGAGGAAGTGTCTCAGGCATAGCCTCGTGAGACAGCAGGAAAGTGAGGCTGTGTTTACTTAGCAGACAGTACTAACAGAACCGCAATACTCCTATTTTGATCAAGTAATACTTTTTCCCATCCCCTGTTACCCTCCTCTCCACCTCCTCTGCCATCCCTGTGATTCAGAGAAACTGACTCCACTCCCAGGTAGGTCTGATTGGCTGAGGCTAACTCCACCCTCTTGCCAGTGATTGGTTCAGGAATGGTTATATGATCCAGTTGGGTCAATAGAATGCAAAGATGATTTGCTAGGGGTTTCCAGGAGCGATCTTGCTCTGAGAGAGCCCCCAGAAGAGACTCTTCCTTCTTTTGAGGCCCAGAAAGATTGCTACCATGCTCCTACCAGACTGTGAGGCCAACACACGGAGGAGAGTGGATTCAAGAGAATCACAGGAGGTAGATGCCACTGGATGAAATCCTCCCCAAAGCCCATCTGACTCCTTGACTTCTAGTTATGGTTCAAGGTTTCTGGGTTGGTATTTACAATAAGAGATTCTTAGAAAGATCTTCAAAGAGCTACATATAGCTCTGTTTCTGACTGTGTGACCTTGAGAAAGACAGCCTCTCAGAACTGCAATCTGCTCACAGCTAAAATGAAGGTTAAAAAAGATTTCTATCTCAAACATTTCTCACAGAATTTTTAGGAAGATAAAATGTAAAGTAACTGCAAGGGGTTGCAAGTCTCAATAAAGATATTATTATCTTGATTTGATTTTCATTTTTTTCTGTCTCCCTAGTCTGCCCACTGGACAATGCTAATATTTGATAAATTCAGTCTACATTTAACTTAATCATGTAGTACTGACTCTATTTCAAGCTGTATATTATTTCTACTTGCCCACTTCCAAAATAGAATTGGGGTAGCTTATAATAAAAGCCCCTGGCCGGGTGCGGTGGCTCACACCTGTAATCCCAGCACTTTAGGAGGCCGAGGTGGGCAGATCACGAGGTCAGGAGATGGAGGCCATCCTGGCTAACACGGTGAAACCCCGTCTCTACTAAAAATACAAAACATTAGCTGGGCGTGGTGGCGGGCGCCTGTAGTCCCAGCTACTCGGGAGACTGAGGTAGGAGAATGGCTTGAACCCGGGAGGCGGAGCTTTCAGTGAGCCGAGATTGTGCCACTGCACTCCAGCCTGGGCAACAGAGCAAGACTCAGTGTCAAAAAAAAAAACAAAAACAAAAAACACACAAATAAATAAATAAATAAAAGCCTCAAAAACAATAGAACGATAAAAAAGAATTCAAGGACAAGAATCAAATAAGGAAGGTGGGCAGTCATTGTTCCAGAAAATCCAAATGAAGAGCTTCTCTAACTGAGCTCAAAAACTTAGTTCTGAGCTTCCTGGCAACCAAAGCAAAAAGGGAACTTATTTTAAAAGCTAATATCATGCTAAGCATTGTGCCAGGCTCTGTGAAAGTTACAAAAATAAATAGGACATGGCTCCTGCTCTCAAAGAGTTTGAAAAATAATGAGGAAAAAAATCCACCAGTGAAAATAGTAATACAGGCATATTGGCACGCTACAAGCATTGTTAATTACCACCTAGAGAGAATCCATGGGAGTAATGAGGGGAGAGAGATTAATTCTAGCTTTGCAAAGGTTTGATGGAAGAAATGGTATTTGAAGCGGGCCTTAGGTGGGGTGGGAATCTAACTGGGATTGTGGAGGGGCATTCTGGCATGAGCAAGCATAACAGCATATTTAAGAAAGAGTGAGTAATGTAGTTGGTCTGACATGATGTAGGGTGTGGCATGTGTACGTGTGTGTGCGTGTGTGCACACACATGTTCATTTGTGCACATTAGGGAGAACAGGAGATAAGAGTGGTGAAAGGGTTTGAGGTGAGTTATGACAACCCCTGAATGTCATGCTGAGGAATTTGAACTTTATCTGGTAGGAAATGGGAAGTTACTGAGAGCATTTCAGTAGGAAAGTGACATGATCATAGTTGTTCACCAAATAATGTATTTTTGGTGGTGATTCCCCCCCAGAGATCAAAATTGAAAGTGTGGTTCTGCTGTGAGCTAATATATTTCCGTCAGAAACTTATCCTTCTCCTGTGCCATTCTGTGTTCACTTGACAATTTTTCATTACATTGATTCTAAGTCAGTTATTCCCAGAGAAAAGACAGAAATTCATCATCTTTCCCTTTATGATTTCCTCCTCTGTCATCAAACACATCAGCAGGCATGAGTTTTATCATAATTCAATTCCCGCCTTCCACCCACCTTAATTACATGCATTTCCACTTGATAATAATTCACTGGAGTATTCAAGAAGATCAGGAAGTTAAACTTCTCTTGGCTTGGCAACTCTTTTGGGAGAGTTCCTATAGCAATACACAGGACAGGAACCCATGAACAAAAGATAGGTTTTGTGGCCTCGAAGACTCAGAATTTCTCCACTTGGCGGAACCATGGAATTCAGCATTGGAGGAGGCTTCAGGAATCAGTGCTTGTGATGTAGTAATGAGAAGAAGCACTGATGATGGTTTTTTGCCCTCAACCAGCACCAAGAAATTTGCTTTCCCTTGCCCAAGATAATAACCTTGATATCAATCATTGCCAATAAAGAACAAGTGTGTCAAAATTTGCTGATCACTCAGGATCAGAATCCTAGTGACCTGGTGAAACTCAAATGTGCTCATATTTCCTTAACCCACCACTGCTTAATGGAATGCACTATGTGAACAGCCAACTGATCAAGAGTTAGAGAAATGTCTCTAAAAGGCCTTCCCTGATTCCTCCCAGCTGAGTTAGATACCCACCCCACCTCCTTTGTGCTCTCATATGATGTTTTGTGCATCTCTCTATTGCTATGTGACCCACATACTGTTATCTAACAATTGGATAATTGTTGTACACCATATATTTTGCATATATTATTTCATTGTCTCCCTAATGACCCTATGAGATAGATATTTTTGTCATCCCTGTTTTAATGATGAGGAAAATGAAGCAAGGCATGGTTAAATGACTTTTCTAAAGTCATGCATTTTTTGGAAAAATCATACAGCCAATAAGTGCTGGAGGTAGAGTTTGATACCACATGGTCTGACGCCAAGCCTTGCCTTGAAGTTCTTTGCTACAATATTATCATTATTTGTTCCTGTGTCTATGACTCTCTACTTTCTCCTGACTCTGCTCCCAACACGGGGGCAGAAGAAGAGATTCCCTCCCACGCATTGGTTTTTACCCCTTCTCAGATCCCCATTGCCCAGCATAGCACATAGCAAATGGCAGGCGCTCAACCAATGAAAGGAAGTTACATGGATGAAAACGTGAGAAAGTCAAGTGGTAACTCATCCTCCTGGGACTCACTGGTTTGTATTGATTCTATATTTTAATTCTGGTTGAAAACTTATCACATCTTCAGAGAGGAAGCAGAGGAGTCCCTAGGCTGCATCTCTCCTAACTGGGAAATTCCCCCACCACATCTTCCATATTGGTCAGGTGATCCAGATGTGACACATCTTCAAGACTATAATGCAAATAAAATTTAAAAAGAAACAGTTTTCAAAAATACTTTTCACTAAGCTTTCCCCCCAATACATGTTATCCCCAGCCAGATTTGACACATACAGTTTCATTTGTTAAATAAAAAGGACTCATTTCTGAAGCCACGTGTCCAAGTCTTTGCATCAGTGAGGATGCCTCCTTGTCTCCATCCACACTGTCCCACACTGCCCTCCCCATGGCCCAGCAGGGGCCCAGTCCTGGCATCTGGCTTTTGGCAGGACCCTCACTCCTATGGGTGAATCAAAAAAAAAATTCTGGCCAGCATTTCCTTCCTGTTTTCCCTGGAGGTTCTTTCCTATTGGTGCCCTAAACTGGGGGCCAGGGAATGGACATAATCCCAATGCGTGTATCAGGCTGAGGCTGCAAGGAGACATCTGACCTCAGAGGGCAGATAGCTTCTTCCATGTGAGATACAGGAAATATAACAGCTGAAGAATGACCTGTTTTCCAAAAAAAGTCCATGGTGAATGACGCTGAGCATCTCAGAAGTTCTGTCAAAACCAAGGGAGCTGGGGAGTGTCTTGACCCCCACCACATGTCCCCAAGATGCCAGGGGCTTTCCTGGTGGAGGGCAGTGGCCTTCAGTGTACTGCTTCACTGTTTCTGTGTGGTGGCAGAAAACCCGACGTAGTAGTTTCAACGATGACAGCAGAATTCCTCTCAGGAAGAGGGAGGCAGGTCTTGAGGATGAAGTCCCCTGGGCACAGCAGGAGTACATGGAAAGGAAAGGAGGACAAAGAGAGGATCAAGTGTTCAATCCAGCAACAAACAGGAAGCTGGGAGCTGGGAGGAGATCAAATAAAGAAAGGGAGGTTGTCATCAACACAGCAATGGAAGTGGGCTCTCCTCTAAGAATTTTCCAGTAGTGAGAACACATGAAGTGCTTTATTTGGCTTTTTTGTTTGTTTGTTTGTTTTGTTTTTTTTTTTTTTTTTTTGGAGACAGGGCTCACAACCATAGCTCACTACAACCTTGACCTCATGGGCTCAATGGATCCTCCCACCTGATCCTCCCTAGTAGCTCAGACTACAGGTGTGTGCCACCATAACGGGTTAATTTTTGTATTTTTTGTAGAGACAGGTTTTTGCCATGTTGCCCACACTGGTCTCCAACTCTTGGGCTCAGCTTCCAAAATCCTGGGATTACAAGAGTGAGCCACCATGCTGGGCCAAGAAATGCTTTTAAGAATAATGTCTAATGTTTCCTTTTAAGTTTTTTTGCTGAACTGTGAGGTCATTGTCTCAAACCTTCAGGAAGCACGTGCTGGTCCAGAGCCTTTGGTTATGAAGATCCTGGGAATGAAAGACATTGGGGTTGTGCCCAATGGAGTGGCCCAGCACAGAAAGGGTATGGTAGACACAGAAGGCAACGCGCAGAAAAGCTGTAGGATTCAGCAGAAACTGGCATTCAGATTGGAGATGTCTGTGGGAAACCTGAGTCTCTCCAAGAATCACTGGGAGATATTGAGAAGAACACTGTGTTTCCCTCCATATGCTGGTGAGGGCTCCCGATGAAAAAATCTCTAAGACCAGTCCCAGCGGGCTGGTTGACTTGGGGGTATCCGTGTAGCTACATTTGAATTAAACATGCATGATGTAATCCTTAAAAATGCTATGGTCATATTTTTTCCTTTTAAATATAATCTTGGTAATTTTTCTGAGAATGTAATAATTTTAAGCCTCTTTTAGAATTCCAAAATGCCTAAGGGAGGGTGGATAAGAAGTGTGTTTGTATCTTTTTTTCCCTATAAGAAGATTCAGTATTTTTTTTTTAAGGAGAAATTATTGACTTAGGAGAATCTTGGTTTGCTTCTGATTGTCTGGTACAGGGAGTCACTATTAGTTATGACACACTGAGTGATTTACAGATCAGCTTAAATCAAATCTGATTCATTTCATGTTTTTACTTGTGTGTGCAGTAGGGGGAACAAAGGGTATAAAACACAGAGCTGAGAAACAGAACAGTCAAGGTTCCTGCCCGGGAGAAATACTGGCATCACATAAGGGGGTCTTCTCGTGCTTAGCCCCCTCTGCCATGTGGGCTGTGCTTAGCTTGGGATGCTTGTCTCAATGCTTGAATACCTTCCTCTGCAGCCAACGCTCTCCATGTGTTTGGGTGGAGAGATGCATTAATGGAGAGAGGCAGGAAAATAAGGGGTTTGGAGAAGAAACCAAACACCTGAAAACAAGTCATCTTTTAGGGTTCAGATGCTCACGAAACTTTAAGCGTGAAGTGAAAAATGACATGATTTTCAGGGACTGGATTTTCTCTTCCCTCTAGGACCCCTGAGACACACACACACACACACACACACACACACACACACACAGAGGATCATCCACTAGTGGACTCCTGCTTGGCTATTTGAAGTCAATTGGTGACTGCTAGAATTCTGGACTAGCTGAGGCTGAGGCAGATACAAGACACAATAAGCACTTCAAAAAACATCTCACAATGTGATCATCAATGTGTAATATGAGCGGGGGTTAGTTAAATAAAATGTGAAAGCCGTATTAATGACCCTTCTGGCTGTCCAACATAGCATTTCATTTTCCTTTCCAAGGAGGATAAGAGTAGGGCTGGTGAATAAATTATAGATGAAACCCCCATCATATGTTTATAAATACACTAACATTAGCATTTTACTTCCTCATAAATCTGCAGCAAATACTCAGGCACAAGATAGAAAGCCCTGTAAAACAATGATATATTCTCTGCTCTCAGGCATTGACTAGTGGCCCATTCACTCCCGGTGCTGTTCTTCAACCATGCTCCCTCCGCTCATGCCCCCCTCATTTAAAATCCATTTTAATTTAAAGATGCGCAAGACAGTGCTCGTGGTACATTTACTCATCCTAGTTATACATCATGGAGCAAGGAAAAGAAAATTGTTTCATCTAGAGATACGGTTCAATGTGGTCACCACTGAACAGTGGAGTAATTACCATATCAGGCCCACTCAAAATGCACTCAGGGTGTTCTGTGACCTATCATTTGCTAATCTGCATAGTGAAGTATAGCTTCATAACTATAAATTGCTGACTTAATTAAAACCAGGACCTTTCTGTCATTTAATTACAGGGAGAAAGGTTATTGCTTAAATGCAATTTTCCAAATGTGATTTCTTAACAGTTATTAACTGCTTCACCATCATTTATTGTTTCAGATTTTTCAATTTGAAAATACTCCCCGTGACAGAAGTAATGACTTCATGAAAAACTCAATCTAGAGGGAGGCCAGCCAGCCCATTTGTTTCTCATAAGTGGAGCCGACAGGAAACTGGAAAATGTCACCGAAGGATCCTGGGATGGCTCTCACTTTCGGGGAGCAATTAAAACCCAGAAGCTTGTATCAAAGATGGGGAGAGGTTGTTTGCAGACATTTTAAAGGTGGTCTGTCTTTCCTATCCTAGCTGGCAGGTGTGTTTGTCTTGTAAAATATGAGGGTGGCAGTGGTGGCCAATGGAGGGTCAGTCAGCTCCTAGTCTCCTAGGCACCCATTTGAATGTGTAGGTCCTCTTCCAAATATTTCTGCATCTAGAATTTCTCCCACAGAAGGCAGAACCGCTACAAGTTTGGACATGGCAGATAGCCACACGGTGAAGAGAATAGTCCACCTTTTCTTCCATTCCCTGTCTTGCTTTAATCTTTGGATAGTAGTGTCTTCTCTTTTTCTCCATGTTTTAATAGGTAGCCTGGGGGTTATGCAGGTAAATTAGAGTGACCAGTGAAGTGGGTCAATCTAGATAGCCAAGAGAATTTAACATCCACCGAAGCACTTCTTTAATAACAGGGGATTTAGTTATTGTCTTAATTCCCATGTGCACGAAATGGAGACTTGTGAAACTGGTCAACTTAATGCTTTAATTCATGTTATAGCTCTATCTGCAGCAGAGAAGCCAGGAATTTCACTGTGATGGAAAATCTAGTCTTTTCCTAGACCCTGACAGCTCTGTGCTAGAAAATTTACAACAATGGACAATAGGCTTCCTGTTTACAGGGACCTAAATGTCGGTTCCAGGCAGGAGCTGCCTTGCTTACTGGTTAAGGAGAACACTCTTAGGCTCTGCTTTCACTTTAGGATAGGGTTGAAGTTAAAATTGCTCAGATGAAGAAGTGAAAATCCACCCAATTTCTCTCCGTGTTAGCCATTTCTCTTGGCTTTATTCATTGTGGCAGATACACAAAAATGACTAATGGGGATTTCATAAAATCTTAGTCAGATTGTTAATAATCCCTTCTCTCCATCAGCAGCGTGCTTCAAAGTTTTCAAAGCATCTTTACACGCTTTAACCAATTTCAGTTCAATGAAGCAAATATTTCAGCAACACAAAGATTAGAAAGGCAGTGCTGCTTGCCCACATTCAATCAGGGGAAGTCATCTGGACCTTCGTCCAATTCTATATATAAGGTAGCAAGGAAGATGATTTCAGGGAGGCTACATTGTAGCCTCCCTCCACCTTCCCACTGCGCCCCCCCCGCCCCAAGAAACAGAGACACATTCAAACTAAGTCAAAGTGAAGCTCAGCTCAGTATAAACATTTAGAGACCTCAGGAAACCAGGAAGGCTGAGATCCAGCGCTACTTTGTCTCAATAGACAACATGATCCCCCTTATCTCTACTTCTCGCAGGCTTTCTGCTTTTGTTTTTCTCTTTCTTGATCATTTCCCCATCCTTCTCATTTCATACAAGGCAGCAATCCTCACTTCTCAGTTTGACCATGCACCACTGTGATACTGTGAAATGTCTTCTTCACAGTAGATAGTGTCAGAATTGAATGGAATCAGAGAACATTCTCCTGGCCTGCTGGAAAATGTGCTGAAGAATTGGTTGCTGGTGGAGAGAAATCCCCACCCACTTGTTGGTGACCAGAGGTGACATGCTCTATGTTGAGTGGTTTTGGCTGTGTGAGAGCAGGAAAAAGACCTTGGTTTTTTCCTATATATGTCTTAGAATCACAATGGCCAACATCCTTGTCTCAGTTCAAACTCCTGGAAGAGATAACCTGGTTGTCTGAGTGCTTCACTCTTTAAAAACTAACAAATCATGGGTTACTGGCTAGCTGGGCGTTTGGACAGGGCAAGCAACAATTGACACATTTAAGATGGCAGATCAAAAATTATGATCTTTATTTGAGAGGCAAGGAAACTAAATCTTGCCAGGTTAAGCAGCCTGCAAAGGTTCACATGATGTTTATGCAGCTGAGTCACATCCACATTCTCTCCCTGTCAGTTCCTCTCCTGGGAGCTAGAAATATTGAAGTCATTTAAGGAGGAGATGATTATTAGATATATATGTACAACTACAGGTTTTTATATTTATGTTTCATTTTAGCCATTAACACTTTCCTTCCTAATAATTGACAAGAGTACAAATCTTCTAATTAAAGGAAAAATTGCATTGACTTAAAATAAGAGAATAAATTATTTCTTTTTGGTAGTTAATACAACTAAAGCTCTCATTTGTGCCCTATCAGTTAATCTATTGACATTAATATCACTTAATCAGAAAGATGGCGGAGGAGAGTACCAATGACAAATACACAGTCAAGATTTTAATTTGGAAACAGAACACTACATCTTTTTACATACTAAATGCACAATACTGACAATTAATTTCATTCTTGCTGTGAGTGCTTTATGTAGCAGCCTCATATTGGGTCTAAAAATCTGGCTCTATCATGAACGGGATCCATGGGATAGGATGGTGCCATAGATAACTTGTTTTGCTTCTGGGAAGAGGAAATGATTTACATTCCCTTCACACTATCACTACCACCACCACCACCAGAAATGAGACGGTTTTGTAGAAACGTTACCATATACTTTGTAAAATGATTGGTTGCTGTAAAACATTGTCCAGGGTGGAATGTGCAATTTGCAAAAAGGCCAGGGGAAGACCGTTTCTGGATGTGTGTGAGGTTGATTTTTGTGTTAGTGGACACCCCAGTTTGGTCCACCACATTGAGGCCTGATAGCAATGGCCACAAACACAGCAAGCCACAAACCAAGCCTTGCTCAATCCTGCAATTTAAAGAGATTGCTCATTCAAACTCACCGTAGTTAGACAACTACACCGATTCTAGACCAATTTCTTTCCCCTCAACATGTCAGTGTGGTTTTGTTTTGTTTGTTTGTTTGTAACAACTTTTATTACTCACATACCATAAAATTCACTCATTTAAAGTGCACAATTCAATGGCTTTTAGTATATTCACAGAGTTATACAACCTTCACCACAGTCAATTTTAGAACATTTTCATGAACCACGAAAAGCCCCTGTATCCCTTAGCAGCAACTTTCCAGCTCTCCTAATACGAGGTAATCACTCCTCTACTTTCTGTCTCTAATTATTAGCCTATTCTGGCCGTTTCATACAAATGGAATCATAATATGTGGCCTTTGGCACTAGTTTCTTTCACGTAGCATAATGTTGCCAAGACTCATCTGATTCATGTTGTAGCATGAATCAGAACTTCATTTTTTTAAATGACTGAATAATATTCCACTGTATGGACATGCAGTTTTATATATCCATTCACCAGCTGATGGACATTTGGGTAATTTCTACTGTTTTGGCTATCCTAAATAATGCTGTTGTGAACATTCATGTACAAGATTTTATACGACCATATGTTTTCAATTTCCAGGAGTGGAATTGCTGGGTCTTGTGGTATCTTGGTCAGCTTGGGTTGATATCACAAAATACCATAAACTGAGTGGCTTATCAACATCAGAAATTTATTTCTCACAATTCTGGAGGCTGGAAGTCAGAAATCACACTGACGTAGTCAGGTAATGGTGAGGGTTCTTTTTCAGGTTGCAAAAGGTCCACTTCTCATTGTATCCTCATATGGTAGAGAGCAGACAGAGACAGAGAGAAAGCAAGCTCTCTTTCCTCTTTTTCTAAGGGCACTAATCCCATTCATGAGGGCTCCACTCTTACAACCTAATTACCTCCTCAAGGCCCCACCTCCTAATGCCATCACATCAGTGTTTAGAATTTCATCAGATGAATTTTGGACAGCAGACACAAACATTTAGTTCACAGCATTTGGTAACTCTTATGTTATTCTTTTGAGGAGCTTCCAGATTATTTTCCAAAGTGGTTGCACCATTTTATATCCCACCAGCAATTCAGTATCTTTTAATAAGTGGATTTTAGAGGTTCCAGCAGCAGCTCTGTTTATCCCCCGGCCTTTCTACACTCTGGGAAACTCATAAAATAAACCTTTGTGGGTGCTAAGTAAGATAGGTACCCAGAATCCCTCCACTTACCAAGAGCTTTCAGAAGGAACCTTAAAGAGTGCTTAGTCCAATGTTTTTCAAAGTGTATTCTCAGGAACACTGATTTCATGGAATGTTACTAACAAAAGAACATCTCTTCTTTTTTTTAAAAAAAAAAAAAAAGTAGTTCTTTGCTCAGATGTATTTGGGAATCACTGGGTTAAACCAATTTAAACAGGCTCTTTTCTTCAGGATTTTTCAGAGCTATTAATATGCTAATATTATAATAAATTTCTAAAAGGCAAATCGAGAGTTTCTAAGCAATATTTGACCATAGGATGAAAGCTTTTCCCCATCTGGGAGCAACTTTCAGAAATTATAATCTTGAGAAGACACTGAAATGTTGATCTGGTCCAATCCCTTCCTGTGACACCTGCCCTCTCTCAGGAGTTCCTAATGACCATAATCTTCTTTGCTACCATTTACCAAGGGTCTGTTATGTGTTAGGTGCTTCACATACGTTAATTTGAATGATCCTTTCCAAAATTACCTCAAAAACGTTAAGAAAAAAATCCTTTCAAAAAAATGGGAATGATGTTAGTCCCCTCTCATAGATGACTAAACTGAGGCTCAGAGAAGTTGAGCAACTTTCCTCCAAGGTAGCACAACTAAACGGTAACAGCACCTGGACTTGAATCCAGGTCTGGCTCTCTTCAAAGCCTCCATTTTGACCACTACGCTGCATCCTGGGGACTGCACTTCACATTTTTCTGCTAGATTTGATACCAGCTTAAAGTAAGGAATAGCAGGGGCAAGACAGAGGCCAAACTAGAAATTTAAATATAAAGGTCAGTCAATAATTGAACGATTCTCAAGAGATAGCCTAGGTATTGGCAAGACTGTTACCTCTTTAGACTCATACACAGCTTCTTACACACACACTCTCACACACACATACACACACACTCACACACACTCACACACACTCACACACACACTCTCACTTGGACTAATTACTTGTCTTTTCCAAATGACTGTTTAATCCATTAGTGTAGTTTTTTTTTCAACTGGAGCAAAAACTAAGTACTGGGATATTTGGAGAAAGTAGAGACTAGAAAATGCAACCATGTCCAATTCAACTGCAAAATTACTTCCTCACAGAGCAAAATGGCTGGCTCTGACACCCAAGTTGTTCAGTGGGACATAATGGGCAGAGTGAAAGAGACATCAAAGGGCTGTGGCCTCCGAGGACAGTCACGAATTCCTCTGGATTGTAGTTGTCTCACGTGTGTAACCCTTAAAAATCCAAGTCACCTTGTGGCCCAGTATCTGCAAAGAAATACAAATTCAACATTTAAAAAAGTAAAACCAATGTACATATTGTCCGCAGTATCTTAAGAGTGAAGGTGAGAAGGTACATTAAAAAAACATAATAAGGCTGGACGTAGTGGCTCATGCCTGTAATCCCAGCACTTTGAGAGGCAGAGGCAGGAGGATCTCTTGAAGCCAGGAGTTTAAGGCTATAGTGAGCTACGATTGTTCCACTGCACTCCAACCTGGGAGACAGAGCGAGACCCTGTCTCAAAAAATAAAATAAAATAAAATAATAAATAAATAAACAAATAAAACAGAACAAAACATCTGGAAATGATTTTTTCCATAACTCCTCCTCTTTCTTTCTACCTCTCACATGTACAGGAGGGCCCTCAAAGGTCTTTCCTTCCCTCACTCTAAGGACCCCAAAAGACTCTGTCTAGAACTCATGGCTTAAAGAGGCTCTTTCTTCTTCATCCTTCTCTCTTCCTTGTCTATCCTGTAGTTCCCTGTCTTTCCCAATTTAAATCTTGCTTCCTTGCTGGCCTCTCCATTCCCCCCTACTCACTTTTACCTCCACTGGCACAGTGAAAGCTGAGGCATGTAGGTGATCAGGAGTGTACAGGTGTGTCTGTGTCTGTGAGGGGTCGGGGTGGGTATGGGTAGGAGGTGGTGGGGGTGGACTGTAAGAAGATCACAGATACTATATAATCAGGCTGCTTCTGGTCACTGCTAACATTGTGATGTGTGTGAACACAAATTCAATTCTAAACAAATATCTTGAAAAAGTAATACACACTTAAGGCTCCCATATGACTACCAAAGTGGAGAACTAATAGCATGACCTCCAGCCAATGTTGTAGTGAGTCTCAGCAGAGCCAACTCAGCCTGACAGCTGCTCCCATTTCTGGCTTTTTTTTTTTTTTTTTTTTTGAGACAGGGTCTCACTCTCATCACCTAGGCTGGAGTACAGTGGCACAGTCACGGCTCACTGTAGCCTTGATTTCCTAAGTTCAGGTGATTCTCCCACCTCAGCCTCCCAAGTAGTTGTGACCACAGGTGCAAGCCACCAAACTCGGCTAATTTTGGTACTTTTTTTTTGTAGAGACAGGGTTTCTCCATATTGCCCAAGGCTAGTCTCAAACTCCTGGGTTCAAGCAATCTTCCTGCCTCGACCTTCCAAAGTGCTGGGATTACAGGTGTGAGCCACTGTGCCAACCCTGTGAATTCTTGTATACGAAGGTCTTGAATCTTATCATATGTATGAAATAATGACGTCGGACTAAACACTCTCTTCCATCTGAGAAGCCAACGATTCCATGAGATCTGTGTTCTCAAAGTGTAAGTTCTTTAGAAGGGGAAATCCATACCCTGAAAGAGCTGAACTATGGAAACCTTGCCTTTTCTGTCTCACCAGCTCTAAATCTTATGCCTTGGGCAGTGTTATATGTAGGGTGAAGAGGTACCACTCAGATCTGTGAGCTCTGCTCTTAGACTTCACCTAATTCTTCCCTTTGGGAAGAAGATAATATCATTTTTAGCTGCCCAACATTGCCCCTGTCTCACCTTTTCTAGAAATAGATCTTGCTCCTTTTGGGCCGGTCACAACCCCCGACTGTCTGGTCACAATGACTGACCAAAGAAGGTGGTGAAATGACCCAAGGCCCATCAGGGTGTATCCTTGGGGATTTTTCCAAATATAAGTTGGGGAGAAAGAGCTCTTTTGCATCTTTGATAGGAAGCTGTAAGTATGTAAGCCTATCACTTGGAGGATCTGGTCTAGGGAAATGAAGACAACAGGCAGGGAGACACAGAAAGGAAATGGGAGAGCACCCAACTGGTGACAGAGCTCCTGGATCCCAGCTTCTCCAAGCTCAGCTCCACTCTACACTTTCTGCAGTTTGAGTCTGTGAATCAATGAGGCCCCCTTTTTTGCTTAAGTCAATTTATTTCAGTTTGGGTCACTTACACCCAAGAGCCTTGCTACTCAGTGTTGGGATGAGGAGTTGGCAGTTAGTATCTGCAAAGGACTTGAAGATTCCAGGGGCGTGCTATGCCCTCTTCTATTTGTTTGCAAAGTGTAATAGGACGCTAACTCTTCATTCTTTTGTCCTGGCCTTTTCTGGATGCTTAAATACAATATCAAATAATCTTGCTATCTTCCATCTCTTCTCTGTCCAGTTTGTGGAAAGCAACCTCTGCCTGCTTGTACTGGGAGCAGCCCTTCTAGATGCATTCACTGGCGCTCCCCAATCAGAGAGACCTTTGTCTACAAGTTAAAGGACATTTGCAACTGCCACAAAATGCAAATTCAGGCTACTTCACTTTCTGGTAGTATTAATATTTGCATTTCTTAGATTTCCACATTAGCCACAAAATGGTCTACCAGTTTAAAGAAGGTAGAAACTGCAAAATGACTTTTTAAGACCAGGTGATCTGACAGTTCAAAGGCGTTCTTATGCATGCTTGCAATCCTTGAAACATATCCATATAGTATTAATATTGTTTTTAATTATTCGTGCCCAAGGAGGTTTTGTTTTGTTTTGTTAGTTTGTTTTTAATTAAAACAAGAAGGTGTTAAATTCTCTGCTTTCTGGGGAGAACTGCAGTGCCCGAACACCCACCCTTCCCTTTCTCTTGGACCTCAGTGGTATTAGATGAGGTTTGGGAAAGTTTTGTCAGCACTTTTTTATCATGACACTGGCACAGGAGAGAAAATGAATTCAAGCTCTTCCAGGGTTCCAATGTTAAACCTGGAAGGTTCTCATGGCTACGCTCAGCATTACTGTAGGATATTACTTGGGTGAGTGCACACCCTCCCCACAAACTGAAGTTCTACTGCATGCCTGCACTCATCTCCTACCACTCTTATTGGGTTGCATTTCAGCCTTACTGGCCTGCTTTCCTTCCTTGAACTTGCTAAACCCATTTCTGATTAGGATCTTTCCACCGTTTCCTTTGCCCAGAATGTTCTTTCTCCCCTGGCTCCTTCATGATACTGAGCTCTTCAGCATAAGCGTCATCTCCTCAAAGAAACTTTCTTGTATCACCCTGTTCCAGGCCTTCATTGTTGCCACACAAAAACAGTGGCTTAAAACATTAATAATTATTTATTTGGCTCTGGAGTCTGAAAAAGTGGGATCTCAGCTTAAGAGTTCTCACTCCGTGTCTTTCATGTGGTTGCTGTCCAATGCGCATCTTGAAGTTTTTTCCACCATATATCTGGGCTGGGAAGGTTCAAACGTCTAGGTGCTGGCACTGCTAGCTGCTCAGGTCTCTCTCTCTCTCTCTCTCTCTCTCTCTCTCTCTCATTCCTCTGAGTCATCTGTCCACATGGTGGCCTCATGATAGCTGGACTTCTTACATTCAGCTGAAGGCACCTAGAGTGAATGTCCCAAGAAAAATCAGCAGAAGCTGCATGGCCTTTTCAAACTGAGAGCCACTTCCTTTGTGTCCTATTCTTCCAGGTAGGTACAGAGGCCCCTCAGGTGCAAGGGGAAGGGACACAGACTCTACCTACTAATGGAAGAGTATCGAAATACCTGAAGAGTTGCCTTAAGACCACCACACACTACATACTTTATAGAACAGACTCCCCAGCAGCATATCACTTCACTTTGTTATAATTCTTTGCACAGCCCATAGTGCTATATGTAATATTTTCTTATTTGTTTCTTTTCTCTCTAACCCCCAAAAGATTACAAATTGTGAAAATAGGGGCCTTATGTGTCTTATTCACCACTGTGTCCTGGTGTTTAGTGGAGCAGTGCCTGGTACTTAGTAGACAATAAGTATCTATCAAATATTAATGAATGAAGGTTAAATGGCAAGGGCTATTCTGAAGAGGTATCTCACTGAGATTGTTATTGGGGGCTCCATTTTGGATGACAATGGACCCTCCTCACCTTCCTTTTCCTACTTCCTTCTTTCACCTCCCTTCCCTTTCTCCCACAAATAATTTCTAATCACCAATGTCAGTGGTGACTCCACTCAAACCTGGAGTCCTTAGTATAATTGTGATCCACTGGATTCAGCTTTTACCGCCTTGTTTTTGAGAACAAACCTACTGAAGCATGCCGCTCTCATCATTTGGATGTGTCAAAGATACTTACACAAGCCTGCACCTTGCTTATTTTACAAATCACAGATTGGCTTGAATCTGTCTTTTGTTTCTTAGGATTTTTTGGTTTGTTTTGCTTTGTTTCTTTTGCTTTCCTTCCAGCCAGATAAGCTGAGATCTGGTCTGTTTCCACTGAGGGGTAGTCATCAGTCTACCCTTCTCAACATTTCCATTCCTGAGATTTAGCTACCGACTTCACAAGCTGTAACATTCTAACTACGTGTCATTGCCACCATTGTCTCTTGTCACAATCCTAATTCTATGTTCCGATAATAAAACTTCATTAGTGTCTGCACCTCCTTTCCCGTACCTTTGAAACACTGTCTTCTGCTGAAACGATTAGCAGCGCGCTGCGTCAGATCATTCGGCTGTCTGACAGCCATTGTGAGTGAGCTAAATTGTGAGAAAATGAAAACTTCTGACAATTTCCATTATCATCAAATGGAGATCTTTACTTGTACAAATATTAAAGGTTATTTAAAGATGTAAACGGACTTCATTTCATTAGTGGTATCCATCAGGTAATAATTTAAAACAACTACCCAGGCTCATTCGAATAAATTACCAACTCATTTTCTGCAAGAAAAATGTCATTTCTCCAGGCTGTATTTTTAACTGCTTGCGATGGTAGAAGACGAAAAAAAAAAAAAAAAAAAAAAACCTATGAATATTTCAGCGCAGAAAATGTTCAAGTTCTCATATTGTTTAACATAAACCAGACAAAGGGCTATTGTTCTGAAAACCTGACTGAGAGTTGCCCAACCACAGAAGACAGTGAAAGATCAATGACATCAAAATGGGCCTTAAAAAAAGGAATAGTAGCAACGGTGATTAAATCCTCCTGAATTCCAGTTCTAGAAATTTACTAGAAAAAAATCAGGATGTGTGAAAATACTTATCTACAAGGATGTTCATCCCAGTATTATTTATAATGGCAAAAAAGAAGGTAGGAAATGAAAAAAACATATGTATACAAGACTAAGGGATTGCAGGTGTTCGATAACAGCCTAGTCAACATGGTGAAACCCATCTCTACTAAAAAACAAACAAAAAAATACAAAAATTAGCCAGGTGTGGTGGCGGGCGCCTATAGTCCCAGTTACTAGAGAGGCTGAGGCATGAGAATTGCTTGAAACTGGGAGGTGGAGGTTGCAGTGAGCCGAGATGGTGACACTGCATTCCAGCCTGGGTGACAGAGTGAAACTCCATCTCAAAAAAAAAAAGACTAAGGGATTGGACAATATATTAGACTACAGCCATATGATGGTCTGGAGTAAAGATAATTAATAAATGTATTATAGAATAATTCCTTATAAACAATACATAATAAATAGGGCACAGGGGCTCATGCCTGTAATCTGAGCACTTCAGGAGGCCAAGGCAGAAGGGTTGCTGGAGGCCAGGAGTTCAAGACCCGCCTAGGCAACATAGTGAGACAGTCTCCATAAATTTTTTAAACATTAGCTGGGCATGGTGGCACACACCTGTAGTCCCAGTTACTCAGGAGGCTGAGGCAGGAGGATTTTTTGAGCAGAAGAATTCTAAGATGCCTTGAGCTGTGATGGTGCCATTGTACTCCAGCCTGGATGACAGAGCGAGACTGACACAAGAAACAAAACAAAACAAACAACAACAAAATAATACATATACTATGATATCATTTATAAAAAGATAAACATCTATATTTGCATTGACATGGACGCAGGGAGGGGAACATCACACACCGGGGCCTGTGGGAGGGTGGGGGATTAGGGGAGGGATAGCATTAGGAGAAATACCTAATGTAGATGATGGGCTGATGGGTGCAGCAAAACACTATGGCACACGTATACGTACGTAACAAACCTGCACGTTCTGCACATGTATCCCAGAACTTAAAGTATAATAATAATAATAAAAATCTTAGTGTAATATTGGACAACAGCAAGAAAAAGAAAAGGACTAAGAAGAAATAGATCGAAATGATTACTTGGTAGTGGGATCACTACCAAGTTTTTAATTTTCAATTTTTTAATTTTCATGGGTACATAGTGGATGTATCTATTTCTGGGGTACACGAGATGCTTTAATACAGGCATACAATGTGAAATAATCACATCATGGAGAATGGGGCATCCATGCCCTCAAGCATTTATCCTGTGTGTTACAAACAATCCAGTTACATTCTTAGTTATATTGGTGATTTTTATTCTTGTGCTTTTATAATGAGAAATATACCAACAATCCAATAACCATTTGCAACTCAATGATGTTAGGGCAAGTTATCCTTGCTTAGCTGGGTCAGCTCCTCTTTCCTTCTAGTGCAATGGAGAATACTCCTGGGAGATTCAGTGCATTAATGCTCATACTGTGGGTATTGGCAAAAGAGACATGGAGAGAGTTGGTCTAATGTTACATAGGAAGATGTTTATGCTTTTAGGATTTGGCACCTTGAGGTCAGTCCTTTCCATTATGACCTTCAATATTACACCAGTAAAATACTGTCTAATTTGCAAATTAAAGTATTTCTTACAAAACCCTCAGGGATGAATTAGTAAGTGCATCACAACCCTCCTCTACCTCCTTAAGCTTCACCCTCCTCTAGAAAAGATTGTCTTATAAAAGATGGTAGTTTTCTCCCTTTTAGGAAGTCAGGGCTGGTAAGGCATTCCAACAGTTAGGGATTTCAGCAATTTCTATCTTGTTGCTTTGCTCAACACATTGATTCCTCTTCACAGTCCAAGATCCAGCCATCATAAAACATTCCAGCCAGCAGGAAAGCAAAGAGGAAATGGGGGCGTGCCCCAAGGTCATGGGGCAACACTTCCATTACACCCATTGTCCAGAAGCTGGTCACATGGCCACTGCAAGGCAGCATTCTGGAAGGCTGGGAAATGTAGTCCTTATTCTATATGGCTCAGCTAAAAGTTGGCAGCTTCAATTTTTAAGGAAAAAAGAGAAAATGCCCTGGAGAGCATGCAGCAGCCTCTGCCACAATCATACATGTGGGCATCACAGGGAAACATGAGTCAGAGAAGACAAACCAAGTGTAACAATTTGAATCTCTTTTGCATCCACTCAACCTAGAAAGCATTTCCTGGTGCTCACATTTATTTGAAAACACTCTGCATACTACAGAATTCTGAGATGTGGCCTCTGGGGAAGAAATAAAACAGCTGCAACAAATAAAGCAGATGGGAATTAAGAATGCTGGAGGAGCTCCAAAATACAATCCCATTGTCCACTAAGTGCCCACCCTACAAAGAATGTGTGCTCCAAAATAGAAACTTTATGAAACTTTGAAGCATTTGATTAATGTAAGCCTTCATGAATAATGCAAAGCTGTGTGCCGGGGTTTCATGTGAAGCTGAGAGAGGAGAAAGATTAGCATGCGCATCTTGGCTTTAAAAAAATTAAGAAAAATTCACAAAGGGAACTCAAGCATTTGGGGGCAAGAGGTGTTACTTCTGCAGACATGCTCCCTGTGGTGGTGGAGGGTGGGGGGTGCTCAGCAAACACTGGCTGGCTCACCAGGGAGATTCCCTGCCAGAAGGTAGATACAGTTCACCCTCCTAAGGGCCCCCCAGGTCCAGTCCTGTATGCAGTTGGGTAGGACAGTCAGGGCCAGTCACTCATGTGGCTGCAGGCTGGCCCCAAAAATTCCTCTTTCCCCTGAAAATATCTTTCCCACCTACAGGTGTCTGGAACTAGATCTTCCTCCCTCAGATATTCTTTATGTAAATGAATTGTCTTCTGTTGAAATGCAAAGATCTTTCAGAAGGGCTGTACACAGATATCACTTCAAAATACGACCCTTTCTATTCTGCCTCTAAAATGTATTTTACACATTTTATTAGGAAATATTTAAGACTCACAAAAGGTATAAAGAATTTTTCATGATCATAAGTTAAAAGTGAAAAAGAATATGTATAGTTTAGGAACTATCTGAGTACACATTACCCAGTTTAATATATAAAATACTATCAGTGGAGTTGAGGCCCCTTTGACTTCTTACCCAGTCACATTTCCTTTCCTGCCCCTAGAAGTAGCTGCTATCTTGAATGTAATGTGCATGATTCCCAAGCATGGGATGTTGCAAGAATGTATGATCTGGCCACTCACCCCCATACATCCTGTCCTTCTACTGGTTCAGGCCATTATCATTTTTCACCAAAGCCATACATTCAGCATACATCAAACACTACTCTGGGCCAGGCACCATGACCACTGTCTTCTACTCAGTATCCTTGCCTCCAGTGTTTCTCTCCATCCAATTTACTTTCCACATTGCAGTCACAATATTATATCTCTGCTCAAGAACTTCATATGGCTCCCTACTGTCTATATGCTAAAGTCCAAGCTCTTTAACACAGCATCCAATCGTATGTGAACACATTACTAGGGCCACTCCCAGAGCCTCGGAAGGGTTAGGGTAAGGATTAAGGTGGGGTTAGGGTTACCACTAATTTCACAGTAAATGGGCTTCTGTACACATTTGCATGGCTGCAATAATACATTCCTGTGGTGTGACTTCTCATTTTAGTGGAAGAAATTCAACGGACTTGTTCAAATCACAGCTCTGCTTTTTGCCAGACCTTGGGCAAATTGCTTTGTGCATTTGTCTGTTCCCACAGTGCTATAAAGATATTATCTGAGGCTGGGTCATTTATCAAGGAAAGAGGTTTAATTGACTCACAGTTCCACATGGCTGGGGGGGCCTCAGGAAACTTACAATCATGGTGGAAGGTGAAGGAGGAAGCAGGCACCTTCTTCTAAGACAGCAGGAGAGAGAGACCATGAGGTGGGGAGCTGCCGAACACTTTTAAACCATCAGATCTCATGAGAACTCACTCTCTATCACAAGAACAGCATGGGGGAAACTGCCCCCATGATCCAATCACCTCCCACCAGGTCCCTCTCATGGTAAGAGGGGATTATAATTTGAGATGAGATTTGGGTGGGGACACAAAGCTAAATCATATATCAATATCACTTTGCTTCTTAGAGTTTTTATTTCCTAATGGAGATAAGAACATCTATGAAAGAGACTATTAGCTAATCACCAAAATCCCTTTTGTTCTTCTTCTATAGGTCTAAGATTATAGCTAAGACATGGCTACCCAGGTAGGAACCATATTTCTCAACTTCTTGCCAAACCTGGGATTTGATTCTACCTTACTGAAAGCTAATATGTTAGCTTCTGACTGTTTCACTGGTGCTAATGGAAGACAAAAGACCCTTAGGTCAGAGACAAAGGAGTTTAGTACTCATGACACATCAAGCAGCAAGAGCATCAGCATATTTACATTGGTTCTTCTTGCCCTGGGTCTCATGGGGGATAATATGATGGCCCCAGATGGATGTTATGCATACAGTGGGTTTACGTTGCAACTGAGGAGCACCAAGCTTGGGGAATCCATCACTTTTATAGTAAGCAATAAGCAAGCCTATTCATTGTCCCTGGTGGTGTCGTAGGGAAGGATGAGTAGATGTAATTGCATTTCCTAAGGTAACTGTCTGCATAAACAACCCTAATAAACAGCCTGAATAAAAGAGCAGTGAGGTCCTTGAAGTTCTGGTATATTCAGCAAGATGTGTAGGAATGCAAGAGGTCCAAGGAGGACTCTCTCCCAACAGCTCTTTTGAAACTAGATATGGCCATGTCACTTAGACCTCTGCATTACAATATGAGGGGCAAGATATGTGTCCCTTGTGGGATGACACCTTAAAACCAGGCTATGCCTCATTTAATTCCTCTTTCTCCCTCCTGTTTGCTGGTTAATGGCAATGACAAGAGAGATTTTGGAAGATAAGTGTTGAAAAAGCTGCCCTCAGCCTGAGTCCGGAATGACTGTGCACAGAAGAGTTGCCCATCAACTCAGAACACTCACTTTAAATTGTCACATGCGCGAGACATACACTTTTTATTCTGCAAGCTGTCCGGAGATGTCATGTGTTACAGTGACTCAGTCTACCCTTCACTAATAAAACATCTCATGCGGAAGGATTGCAAGAATTAAATGAAATTCCAGTGGCTAAAGTTTGGGCAGAGCTAACTCTGGGCCAGGTTCTTGCTAAAAGCTTGACTGTGCTATTTCATCAAATAATTACAATAATCTTTCAAGGTAGGCGTCATCATCTCCATTTCATAATTGGAGATCAAAGACATCAAAAAAATATTCTTAAGGTTCAAGGATGAAAAAGTAGCAGAACTGGGACCAAATTCAGGGCTGACTAATGCCAAGCCCATGATTGTCTTCAGTGTGCCACATGTTTTTCAAGGTTTTGATTTTAGTTTCCAGGTTCTCTCTCTCTTTCTCTCTCTCTCTTCTCTCTCTCTCTCTAGCCATCCCATCTACCGTTGATCCCCCCTCTTCTTTTTCTCTCTCCTTGCTCCATTTCTTAATATTGAATTATATTTTCATGCCAGATAGCATACTGGAATGCAAAAAATAACTCCAGTCAGGAGATCTGATTTTTGGTTTCAACTTCTGCAAATCCTAGCTGTGAGTACTTGGTCAATCATTTAATCGCTCTGAGGCTGAGTTTTCTGGTCAGAGTAAAATAGATAGATCAGTAATAGTTGTCTTACCTATCTTACATGATAACCAGAAGGTTCAATTAAAATACATTGCATCAAAAGTCTTTACAAATTGAAAAACATTCTAGAAATGGCAGGTGTTACTCTTTACCCCCATCCCATATGCCAGTAGTTCACAAGGTATAGTCCCTGGACAGCAGCATCAGCCTCACTGGGAGCTTGTTAGAAGTGCAAATTGTTAGGCCCCACCCAGACCTGCTGAATTATGAAATCCAGGGGTGGGGTCCAGGAAACTGTGTTTGTCAAGTTCTCCAGGTGATTCTGATGCACACTGAAGTTTGAGAACCACTGTCACACATGCCTGGACATGCGTTCACAGGCACACACACTCACATTCAGGTAAAATCAAGTTAAAATAAATATTAAATAAAAAAGAAGTCATATAACAGCGGCCTGTGGATGGTGTTTGGGAGAAGGAGGTAGTGAGCAGTGCTAAGAAGAGGCTTGGGAGGAAGGAGTGAGATGATGGCAAAGGTAAGTGTCAGGCCTCTTTGTTCAGTGGAATTTCTCTCCTCTTCCCCCAGAGCTGTTGCTGTGAGCCCCACTATAGCAACTAGAGGAGGAGCAGGAAATGTGGGTCTTAAGGAAATAACTCATTATTTATTAGGTTTCTTTCCATTGTAAATAAGAGAAACCCATCACAAACAGTTTTGGTCGAAAATGCACACTTATTGGCTTACAAAAATTTAAAAGTCCAGAGGTAGATTGGCTTCATGCATAAAAGCTAGATTCTGGGTCTCAAACATTGTCATTGGAATCTATTTCTCTCGTTGTATTGGCTCTAATTTTCCCTGTTATTTTCATCACTCTTGGGGTCTTCTCTTGCAATGGTAAAAATAGCCAAAAGCCTTCTAAGGCCCATGTTTGATCATGTTTAGCCACTCCCATGTAAGAAGGAGTGCCTGTTTCCCCATGGTTCCAACAGAAATCCTAGGCTGACTCTCTTTGATCCTGCTTGGAGCACTGGACCAATTAACATGACTCTGATTGGCCAGACCTAGGTCATTCCCAATCCTGGAATCTGGCAAGGCCACATGAACTGGGTCCTGAATTATCTGATGGAGCAGAGATACCTTGAACTGCTCACTTTAGGACTGCCTAGTGAGAAATACATAAAATTTCTCTTTTATTAAAGCCAGTGTGTTTCTGGGTTTCTTTGTTCTAGCAGCTTAGCCCTCATGCTAACATACCCTGTACCAAGGAAGCAGTGTGGGAAAATGGGCTGGTTAGTTAGAGCTCTGGGATCTCATTGGTTCTACAATTTGCTGTGATGTGACCAGTTTCTTCTTGTGTAAAATAAGCCATGTGGATTGAATCTGGGTAGCAGGAAAATGGAATTCATCTTGAGCAGAATGGGGAAAATAATCGTATTTACAGTCACTCCTCTGTATCTGTGGGTTCTGCATCTGTGGATGCAACCAATCACACATCAAAAATATTCGTGAGAAAAACTATTAAAATTAGCAATACTACTATAACAATGATAAGAACCAATATAGTATTACATCCATTTACATAGCATTTATGTTGCATTAGGTATTATAAGTCATGAGACTTACATAGAGATGATTTAAAGTATATAGGAAGATGCACATAGGTGATATGCAAATACTACATCACTTTCTATAAGTGACTTGAGCATCTGTGGATTTGGGCATCTATAGGGGTCCTGGAGCAAATCCCTCATGGATACAGAGAGAAGATTGTATTTCATAGGGTTGTGAGAATTAGAGGAGCTAATGCATAGGGCCTAAGACACAATAGATGCCCTATAAGTATGAACTATAATCATTATTATTAAGGTCTGCCCTGACTGACTGCAGGAGGCTGCCCAGAGTGCTGAGCTGACAAGCCTATGAATCCCAACCATGACCACATCAGAGCTCACTGGAAATGAGCACCATTGTCACCCAGCCGTGTTCTCCATGGACACAGGACAGGGAGTTCCTTGTAATGGAGGACGCCCTTTCCCTTCCAACTTTAGAGAATGGTATCTATTTATACTAAGCCAGCATAGAAGTGTCCTCTCTTTTCTCCTTTACCCTATACCACCCACACCACCAGAGGCTTCAAGTAAAACACAAACACAGGAGTCCCCGACAGCCTTTCACTTCCAGGCAGGCCTTTTCTCCACCCACTTTCTCATTTTCTGAGCCTAACCCTTGCATCCAGAGACTGCAGACTTATGAGAGATGCCTAGACTTCTCAAGCTTCTCTTTTTAAATTGTTTTTACTTCCCTCTCGTTCTGACTCAAATCTCTTCTCAGGGACTGGAAATTGCTGTGTTAAATGACATTGTCAGCCCGGTCTTTGAAGGATGCGTTTTGAGGACGGTGACCTCCCCACAGGTCCAATCCCATTTGGCGTGATTCTGCCTCTGCTGTCTCCATTAGCCTATGAAGTTCTGGGTCCAAAGAGGAGCCTTCATGTGGGTTCTGGTCTGCTGGGAACCCAATCTCTAACACAATTTAGAAAATAACCCAAGTCAGAGAATCCAAATCTGAATTCCCATCCCCAATCCCTAATTGTATGCAGGGAAATTTCTTATTTTGACCATTTTCAAAAGTCACGGAAAGTGGGGAAATGCTGTATGGGTGAGGGCTCAGTTGAAGAAAACAGAATCTACCCTGGAAAATAAAATCCAACTAGTTTAAACAGGGAATCGTTTGCAGAGGCTAAATCCACTCCAACAGCCCTATTCTTAAATCTTTAGATTCCTTCTTCTATGTTGGAGTTGGCAAACTATGGCCTGCTTTTGTAAATAACGCTGCCACCTGTTTTTGTAGGCAAAGCTTGATTGGAACACAGCCACACCATTCATGTACATACTGTCTGTGGCTGCCCTAGCATTTCCAACGGTGGAGTTTAGTTACAGCAGAGATCTCATGGCTCACAAAGCCCAAAACTTTTATGCCTGTCTTTTTTCAGAAAAAGTTTTTCCAGTTCCTGTTCTATATTATATCAATTTCACTTAGCACAGGCCACCATCAGCCAATGAAGCTAACAACTGCTCCCAGCCGCCCATGTGCGTACTTAATCTAGTAGCTCTGGAAGTGGCACCCATAGCAACGACTTCAGTCTGAACTGTAATTATGTTCCTCCCTCCATGGTCTAGCATCCTCCACATCCATTTCCACACCCATGGATAGGAGAGAAAGATGATTTTATTAGGGCAGCCGTAGACACATCCTGGTTCTCAGACAGAGCCAGGAATATACAGCTCTGAGCCTGTCGTTTTCTTTCTGTAAACTCTCTTGTTCTATTAGTCGAAGTCAGTCCATCCCATTGTGCCGTTGGCAGTAGGGAGTCCTTTTCTACCATGAGGAGAATGTATGAGAAGTGGAGAAAGTGCAACTGGAGAGCCTGTGCTGATGGAATATGGGCACCACTACTCAGCTCCAGCTAATGGTTGTTACAGGGGAATGCAAACCTGTGTTGTCAAATCTTCCGATTTGTCAAGAAAGGCTGGAAATATTATTTTGGTTTGTTTTGTTTTGTTTTAATAGGTAGTCATTGCACACTGAGGTTTAAGGCTTTACTGGCTGGTGATCTTGGGCAAGTTTGTGTGCTTTTATTAAGCTTGGTGTCCTAAGCTTAAAAGAAGGAAGAGAGGGAGGGAGGGATGGAGGGAGGGAGGGAGGAAGGAAGGAAGGAAGGAAGGAAGGAAGGAAGGAAGGAAGGAAGGAAGGAAGGAAGGAAGGAAGGAAGGAAAGACTATATCTTGTAAGGGTTTTGTGATACTTATGTGTGATAATTCATATCAAGTTCTTAGAATGGAGTCCAGCTTGTACAGAGTGCACAATCAGCAAATTGCTAGCCTCCTGTTTTTCACTAGGCACTGGAGGAGGCACTAGATTGGGATTCCATCTTTCTTGTCTGTCTCTATTCAGAGTGCAGAATGTTCTATTTTCATGGCAAGACAGCAGAGCCCACCTGGAAGAGAGCTCTAGGGCCCAAGTGAAAGTCTCTGGAGCTCCTTCTATGATGGAGTGAGGCAGATAGACCCAAGGAACTGCCCCAAACAACATCTATGGCAGATGTTTGTTAGGGGAGAGAAATAAATAAGTAAAGGGAAAAAGAAGAAAGTAAAGCAGGAAGAAAGGAGAAGGAAAGAAAGAAGAGGAGGAAAAAGGAGGGGAGAAACTAGACTCAGTAAAAATCAAAGCATAGAAACATTGTAATTAATATATAGGAACAGACTCTAGGTGTATGGTGCAGGAATATTAAAAAACTACTAAGCAAGTCTCACATTGCAGGTTATAATTAATAATAAGTAAAGATATTTAAGATTTATTGTTAAGTTCAAAAAGCAAACTATAAAATAACATATATTGAGTGATACCAATAGCGTATATGAATTTACATATATCCAACTAGAAAAAAGACTGGAAGGAAAGCCAACAAAATATAAACAATGGTTATCGCTGGGTGACAGAATTATGGATGACTTTTGTTTTGTTTTACTTCTGTGAACTTCCTAAATTGTCTTCAATGAACCTGTGTAACTTATGTAATAAGACAAAATGGGAATTATGAAAAATAATCATTTTGATTGTGAAGCTACTAGTTGGATGGCTGAACCCTGAGTTTCAAATTCTTTTTCAATCTTCCAGCAGGTGGCGCAATGGCAATGTCTGCCTCATTGGGAGAATTTCACTCCACAATTAGAATCTCAGATCTCAGCTCACACCAGCCATGGAGCAGAGGGCTTGTTCTCTGGCGGGGAGGGGGAACTTGAAAGAAAACACTCAAACCCAGAAGCTGCTCACACTCAGATTGCTGGCCCTATGGCTCAGTTCTTCCCTCAGTAGGACAGACAAGGTTTTGGGGTAAATGCTATGACATAGGCAGAAGAAGTACATTTTCTCTTCCTCCTTTACCCTCCCTATCCCCTGTAATTTGGCCCTAGGCAAAGTTCAAATTAGTCTTTTTGGTGGGCATTTCTAGATTGCATTGGATTTGCAGCTCATTCAAGCCCTCATGATAAGTGAGAGTTTGGGCTCAAAGATGAAGAAAAAAAGCAGATAGTCATCTTATCCACAATGCTGTCTGGTCAGAGGATCTTTAATGTAGAGTACACATTGTGCATGAAGATGGTGGATACACTGGCCAACCATAAGCTGTTGGGGAGTGCTGAAGGCAAAGGGAGCCTTCAGCCAGGCTAACAAGTCTACGAGGAGTGAATGAGACAGAATCTCTCCAGGCTTGGACACCCCAGGAGGCTGCGCTATTCATAGCCAGGGTACAGCCTTAGCTTGATCTGGAAGCGGAGAAACCCTCAGAGAAGTCAGCTGCACTCCATCATTTTGAATTTTGTTTTAAATCTTAAATTTGCCCACTCCCAAGAAAACCACTCCAAAGACAATCCAGCAGGGGAAAAGCCACCAGAGTCCACCAAAATGGTCCACATTTCCCCCAGATCCACAGGTACACATACCATCTGGAAACAAGGAATGCTCTGGGCCTTCACTGCTATTTCTCATAGCTCTTCAGTAAGCCTCCAGTGCCCTTCTCCGTAATGACATGGAAGGGGACAAAAAGAAAAGAAATGAGGGAAGAAAGAAAGGAGGGGAGGGAGGAAAAGGACAATCGCAGCTCATTTTGGCAGAAAGAAACTAGCAGACTCCTCCCTCCTTCCCCAGAAGTTTTCACTGACTGATTCATCCCCATTGTGATCTAGATGCCGTCACAGAGGACCTGCTTGCATGGGGCACTCCCCTAGGTTTTGAGAAAAGTCAATCAAAGCCCTTGACATACAGGAGGTTTCTATTTCAGACAATCCAGATGATCAGAAGGAATCACATACAATGACAGGGAACGGGGATCTGGCAGTAACTACATGTGCCTCTCCCTTCATCCTACAGATACTCATTTTAACTCTTTCTCTCAGACACACACACACACACACAGACATACATGCGTGCATGCACACACACACACACACACACACACACACACATACATTCCCTGGGGTGCTACAGTGGTAGGGAATGCATGCTATGGTTTAAATTTGTCCCCAAGGTTTATGTGTTGGAAACTTAATCCCCAGGGCACTGCAGTGTAGGGGGTGTGGGGACCTTTAAGACCTTTTACTTCTGTGCACTTCCTAAAGTATCTTCAATGAACCTGTGTAACGCCACCTGATTAGGTCATGAGGATGCTGCTCTCCTACTGGACTAATGTCACTTTCATAGGAGTAGATTTGCTATCAAGAGAGTGGTTTGTTATAAAAGTGAATTTGTCCCTTTCTTGTGCTTTCTCTCCCTCTCCCTGTCTCACCCTCTTGCCCTTCACCATGGGGTGATGCAGCAAGAAAGTCCTCAGATGCTAGCACCTTGATATTGGACTTTCCCACCCCTAGAACCGTGAGAAATATATTTCTTCTCTTTATAAATTATCCGGTTTGTGGCATTCTGTTACAGCCACACAAAATAGACTAAGATGTCACACAATAACAACAGCAACAAGAAAATGAACACATACAAGACTATAGCCAGTTTAACTTAAATGTTAAGCACTTTGGACACCCTTGGCCTGAGTTTAAAGCCAGCTCTGCTGCCTTCTAGTGGAACATCTTGAACAAACTACCCAAACTCTTTGAATCTTAGTCTGTACATCTGTTAAATGATAGCGATAATAATGGCTACAAGTCACACTGTTACAGACAGGGTTCAATGAGATCTTGCATATAGAGCCCTTGGTGCAGTGCCTGGCTGTGACCAGCACTCAGTACATATTGGCTATTGCTGTTTTCTGAAAGCATATTGATAAATGGGCAGTTAGGGATTGCCAGGCTGGAATTTGTTGATGGAAAGGAAATTTTATCAAGGGCAGTGATGTCCAGTGACAAGACTGTTTGGCACTGAAATCATTTTACAAGGAGCTTCAGTATGCTTTAAAATAGAACCCAAAACATTCTTCCCACAGGTGTCTGAAGTGGCTATCTGTAAAAAGCAGTGTAATTAATTAGCTGAAAGCATCAGGTGATCTTCAAACTAATGAATCAATGTGGCCCAAGAACCAGTCAATCAGAAAGAACCCTGGCTCTAGAGCCAAAGCAGCCTCCTAGACATCCCTGGGGTGCCAAGCCCCTTCTCTTGGATTCCGGGAAGTCCAGGGGACCCAGAGAAGAGGATGGGCAGCAGTGACACAGATGGGCATTTGGCAGTGACTACTAACCAGCTGATACAGATATATTTCTGTATTTTAATAACCTGCATGAACATGCTGGTGCATCCTGGCTAAACGTCAGCTCTAGGTCAAGATATGAGTTCATCCAGGAGCAGTGGTTCATGCCTGTAATCTCAGCACTTTGGGAGGCCGAGGTGGGTGGATCACTTAAGGTCAGGAGTTTGAGACCAGCCTAGCCAACATGGTAAAACACTATCTCTACTAAAAATACAAAAATCAGCTGGGTGTGGTGGCATGCGCCTGTAGTCCCAGCTACTCGGGAGGCTGAGGCAGGGGAATCACTTGAACTCAGGAGGACGAGGTTGCAGACAGCCAAGATCGTATCACCACATTCCAGACTGAGCAACAGAGTGAGACTTCATCTCAAAAAAAAAAAAAAAAATGCATTTTAATCCCACCCTGACCTGAGCATTTCTTAGTCCATTAGAGATGGACCAGGGATGACACAGCAAGAAAGAGAAGGTTCGAATTGATTCAGTAGAAAGAAATCTCTCCCTAATTCTGGAAGGACAACTCAATGTCAAAATGGTACATGGTTGCTTCCTATTCTTGGGTAGCTGGTGGGGGCTTAAGTATTCAGAACCCCGCCTTCTAGATACTGAGAGTCCAGGAGAGAGCTGTTTCTAGTGAGGATGAAAGGATCACCCACTAACACACAGGGATCTGCTGAGGTGGGCTTGGTTCACAGGGGTGAGGAAGATGAGAGGAAGGAACTCCTGACCTCAAGTGATCTGCCCTCCTCAGCCTCCTAAAGTGCTGGGATTACATGCAAGAGCCGCCATGCCTGGCTGAAACTCATATCTTGACCTAGAGCTGATATTTTTCAGGGTGCGCCAGCATGTCCATACAGGTTATTAAAATGCTAAAACAAATCTGCAGGTGCTCAGGGCATGGAGAGAGGAGACCTGGAAGCCAGTCTCCATGGTTTCATGTATGGACTTTCAACAGAAAGGGGCTGCCAAGAGAAGCTGGAAGAACGGTTTGCCCACACATTCCTCAGGAGACCCTGGGAGAGTAAGGCAGTTGTCCTTCAGAACTGATGAGAATGGGAGAGGGTGATGGGAGAGATCACTCCATCACTGCTAGGTGGCCTCAGTATAGCTGACACAGTGTGGCCTCAAAGCCAGCAGCAGAATGGAGCCCTAGCAGCTGACAGCAGCAGCAGACTTGGGAGACATTCACTGGGCTTTGGAGGCCGCACAAGGGCTGAGAGTCCTTGTTTGGTGTCATTTCCAAGACTTTCCCCAGGGTTTTTCCCAAAAGGGTTGCAGGGCTTTGAGGAGGGAACTGGAAGACCTGCCACAGTAGGGAGGTAGGCTAGAGGAACATCTGTCACTCAGTGGCAACGACCCCCATATCTGGAAAGCATCCTGCAATTTATAAAGCAAGGTCTCATTCCTAACTCTTCCCAGCAGAGATAATTATTCCTGTTGTGTAGATAAGAAAACCAACTCCCAGAGAGGTAAAGGGACTTACCCAAGGTTCATCATGGCAGAGCCTATTCACACTGGGTCATCATTCCATGTTTTCTGTCAATTCAGTACTCAATCAGAGGGGGAAACAGAGGCAGACAAGGTGCCTGGGGTACAAAACATAAAGAGGCCAGGTCCTTAAGAGTGAAGTGACAAGGACACCAAATTTAAAGACACACACAATCTTGGGTCATGAAGTGCCAACATCCAGGCTTTGCTTTAATTATCACTCTCGTTCTGCTCCAGCATTGAGGACTTCACCAGAGAAGCCTATTGCTGGCATTGTACCCTGGATATCTCTGGCCCCCATTTGCCTGTTGAGCAAGCCTGTGGCTTCACCACATCCTTCCTCAGAAGCTGCCTGGAATCTCCATCTGTTCTTGTAGTTAGGAGAAGGGGAGTGAAGGAGAGTGTTGCCACCAGATATGCCGGGCACCACAAACAAACAACAAAAAGGATTCATGTGTTCAATGGAGCTGAATTTTAATTGATACTTTCTCAAACAGTGGTTCTGAACCAACATCCCTCAGCCCCCGAAGATGATGAAGGGGGTGCGGTTTAACGCCACAATTAGCAGACAACCCCACAACAAATACAGTAAACATTAATCATATTAAATATTGAACGCAGACTTTGGTACGCTTGAAGAGCAATGGGTTTTTAAAATTTTATTTTACAGAAGACAAAGCAATGATTGTGGAGGAATTATTCTGATGTCAGTGCTGAAGGGAAATAATGTAACATTCTGGAATTTATATAAAAATTACAGCTTTGTTGTGTTTCACACTATATATAGTAATTTAATCATTTGCAGCTGATTAATTTCAGTGAAGGAAAATGTAGCATTATGCATCCCTAATGGAGTTCCAAGGTTTGAATTCTAATGGTGAGTTGGGCACAGTTTAAGTCTAAATTAGCAATTAGCTTGGGCAAGGGACATTTAGGTTGAACGGAAGTCATCTGTTGACATGTCCTGAGTCAACAAGAGAGTAGCAATGAAGATCATCAGAAAAATGCTTGCCACAGAACGCTCTTCGCTGGCTGATTAATTATAGTGCCGAACATTAGCAGAGTGCCGTTCCACTTTAGAAAAACTTTTCGTGTACGTTTATCTCATTTGCTTTGGTCTTCATCTAAGTCTGTGAAGTGGGTGTTTGTGCTCCATTTTATAGCAAGGAAACCGAGGCTCGGAGAACTTAAGGCCACATTGAAGAAGAGAATCTTGTGGCAGGATTTGAACCCAAGAGTTCAGGCTTCAAAATCAGTACCCTTTCTGCATCAAGATATTTTCTGGGGACAAATTTGATCCATCTTGAGGTCTTCTAGAGCTAAGTGCAAAGATAGTAACAATGCTAGTAAAAGCAAACCATGATGAAACTCTCAGTATGTACCTAGCAAGGTGCTAAGCACCTTACAGGTATTAATCATCTCGGTTAATCCTCAAACACAACTAGAGGCAGGTACTGTTCATATCCTCTTTTACAGATAAGGCTTGCATGGGTCAAGTTACTGGTCCAAGCATGCAGCTGAAATTGAAAACCTCGTTCTTCATCATAATACTTAGTACCTCTCAAAAATGGTTCTTAAACACCAGGCTGAGCCTTCTCGATCTTGTAGTGCACTTAGGATTTGGTGTGTTTGGGTGTAATGGCATATTTTGGGCCAGGAACTAAGGAGAACTAAGGCACATTTTGGATATTCTCAGATCCCGCTCCCCCACTTCTCCACCATGCTCTGTTCCAGGAGGGAGGAACTGGGTGGATGTGTCAAGTCTGGTCAGTGGGAGCAACAGCAGGAGAGAGGAGGTAGAGAAGCCAGCAGTGTCAGTGTTTACTGGTTTTCTCACTGCAGGGTTGCCATGAGTCTGCTATGTCCCTTACCCAAAAGTCATGGTCCCTCTCACTGCCCCTTCAGATCCAGAGTGGTCATGGTGCCCAGTATTACCAATCCTGAGGTACTACACACTCCTTTCTTGTCTTTTCCCTGCAGCTTGCCCTCCCCTTTGTAACTCATTCCTCTATCCAAAAACCCTGACTGATTGATGGACAGAAATACAGTACAAACCCCACCCTTCACATCAAAACTAGAGATTTGGAGTGAAACTTACTGAATCAGCTAGAGTCCTGGCCAGAAGCAGAAGTTTTCAGATGGGTTAAAAAAGATATTTTTTTAAATGAAATGACTATTTATAAAGGTGTGGACAGGGTTAAGTGAACAAAGAAATATCAAGGCACCCAGAGACTGGAAGAGCAGGAAGCTATTACTATTCCTAAGGCTGGAAGGGCTGAAGTTGGAAGCCAGGAGGGTCCCCCGACTACTCTCTCTTCCTGCCCTTGGAAGTCTTGCCTGTAGCAGGCTCTCACGGGTGACACCCAACCAGAAACCTGACTGCAGGGGAATGTGGATAGTGCTAGGTTCAGCATCACCCTCTCAGGGTACAAAATAGAACAGATAAAGTAGAAAGCGGAATGCGGTAGAAAAAAAGGGAATAGCCTATGTGTTTATCTTGTATCTTTGCAGAGGCTGGAGGTTAGGAAACATTAGTAGTCGAGAGTGTCTTAGTTTTACAAGAGAATTTCATAAGTATTTCATTTCCAACAAAACAATGGATTCAAGCAAAGATCATCAATAGATGCTAAAATGACTGAGTAAAAAGTTGGTCAGATAAAGGATATTTACATGATCTCAAAGTATCCTTCCAAAGATTACTTGTTAATTACAAACAAGTAATGAGATCTGTCAGATGCTGGCTTATCCAAGCAATCAAGGTTAGCATCTTCAATAATGGGACAAACTGATGCTATGTGCCCTGTCATGGGATGCAGTGGGAAGCACACAATTTTACCTTTGTTGGATTCTTACCAAAATGCTTACACTGAACCTAACCAAGGGAAATATCAGACAAATCCAGATCCCAGAGCATTCTATAAGACAACTTGCCTGGATGCTTCAAAAAAGTCAGTGCCTTGAATAGCAACAGCCACAAAGACAGAGCTAAACAGAAAAAGAGAACTGCACAGAAAAACTTGGATGAACCTGGCCAACATAATGTTGAGCAAAAGAAGCCAGACTCTAAAAAGAGCATATAAAATGTGATTTCATTTACATCAAGTTAAAAAACACACAAAACCAATTTAGTCATTAGAAGCCAGACTAATGGATATCCCTGGGAGGTGATGTCAGAAAGGGCACCCAAGAGGGAATTCCAGGAGTGCTAATGATGTTCTGCTTCTTGATCTGAGTGCTGGTTACAAGTGCATACTCAGTTTGTGAAACCTCATTATAACTAATACACTCTATGTGTGTGTGTGTGTGTGTGTGTGTGTGTCTGTGTGTTAGAGAAGGAGAGAGAGTATTAGTATGGTAAAATATTAACAGTTGATGAAACTAGCTAGGTGCTGGGTATGTAAGCATTCATTATCGTTATACTATTCTTTTAACTCTTCTCTAGGTTTGAAATTTTCAAAAATAAAAAATATAAAAATCGTTTGAATCATTTTTGTGTTGAATTAATAGAATTGGCCAGCACACTATGTACTAGCAGTGTCCTCTCCAGCAATTTTCCCTCATTTATACACTTATTTAAATATATGCAAACTATTCACACTTAACCAACATAAAACAAACAACTCAAAACCATTTTTGCATTCATCATAATCCCTGAACACAAGCCAAATACCTCATCTGGTGCTCAAACACAGGCGCAGCAATCTGTTCGCATGTTGAGAGAAAAGCATCTGTGTTAGACATACTAAGCTCTAGCTTGGGATCCACAAAGCCATATCTATGGGACTTCGAATTCTCAAGGGTTATTTTAATGTTAGGCAATTTTTACTATGCTCACTGTCTTTATTTATTTTTGTTTAACTTTTATTTTAAGTTCAGGGGTACATGTGCAGGTTCATTATATAGGTAAATGTGTCACAGGGGTTTGTTGTACAGATTATTTCATCACCCAGGTATTAAGCCTAGTATCCATTAGTTATATTTCCCGATCCTCTCCCTCCTCTCACCCTCCACCCTCCAATAGGCCCCATTGTGTATTGTTCCCCTCTATGTGTCCATGCATTCTTATCCTTTAGCTCCCACTTATAAGTGAGAACATGCAGTATTTGGTTTTCTACTCCTGTGTTCGCTTCCTAAGAATAATGGCCTTTGGCCAGGCGCGGTGGTTCACGCCTGTAATTCCAGTACTTTGGGAGGCCAAGACGGGCAGATCATGAGGTCAGGAGTTTGAGACCAGCCTGACCAACATGGTGAAACCCTGTCTCTACTAAAAATACAAAAATTAGCCAGGCGTAGTGGTGAGTGCCTGTAATCCCAGCTACTCCGGAGGCTGAAGCAGGAGAATCACTTGAACCCAGGAGGCAAAGGTTGCAGTGAGCTGAGATCATACCATTGCACTCCAGCCTAAGCGACAGAGCAAGACTCCGTCTTGAATAAAATAAAATAAAAGAAAGAAAGAAAGAAAGAATAATGGCCTTCAGTTCCATCCATGTTTCTGCAAAGGACATGATCTCACTACTTTTTATGGCTTCAGAATATTGCATGGTATATATGTACATTTTCTTTATCCAGTTTATTATTGATGGGCATTTAGGTTGATTCCATGTCTTTGCTATTGTGAATAGTACTGCAATGAACATATGCATGCATTGTGTGTTTGTAAACAGAACAATTTATATTCCTTGACTGACTTAGAATCCAACCTGCTTAACCTATGACACCACTGGCAATGTTGACCAATATTGGAACCTCAATTTGCCTTCAAAACACACACCCTTGTTGGGGTAGAAGGAAGAAGAAAATTCAGCTCCCTATTCTCTGGTGTTTTCAGTTTCAGGCATGGATTTTACAAATCCCAAAAGAGAGTAATGATAACAACAAAAACAAACAAACCAGGAAAGACAGAGAAGCTCTATTTGTCTTTGTCTACTCCCATTCCAAAATGGCACCCTGGCCAGGCCAGTTACAGAAAACCTGACGTAAACATCAGACAAAATGAGAAGCAATAGTCTTTACTCTCAAAGACCATAGATGCAAAATTCTTATGCTTCTCCCCACCCTCATCCACCCCTTTAACTGCCAAGGATTCAGGGAGGGCACAAGCCCTGTGACCTCTTGGCATCCTTGGTCTGAGAAAGATGCAGATTCTTTTCCCCAACTCTTCAACTTTTCACTGCCAACTGAATAGACACCTTTGGTTCAGCTCACCTACCGACCACCTGTGAGCCACTCTCTAGCACAGTGCTGGAACATAGTAGATTCTTGATAAATATTTGTTGAACGAGTGAGCTATACAGAGAAGAGCTGTGGAAGAAGCAGAAGTGGTTTTCACGGAGGATTCTATGCAACTTGGAGGGCTTTTCCCCCAACCTTTGCTGAACTCTGGAATCCTCAAGGGGACCATCTCGGGATCAGTACTGTCCATGTGTGGCGTGGACATTAGTATTCTCATCTTAAGTGGATTTGCAGGCAATTGACATCTGCAATGAGCCAGGGTAAGAGAAAAATACCATGGCTGTGTAGCAATTGTAGAGGATAGGCTGATTTCCAAGTTTATGTGTGATATCCCTTTGGGACTCCTTGACATGACTAACTCAGCATGTGTAAGGTGCTGAGGCCCTGAGGCAGCATAAGAGAGAGAGAGTTGACGAAATTTCTGGTATTATTACAATGAGTTCAATTTTGTGCTTAAAAATCTGTTTTGAAAGCAAATTTTGTGCTAGATGCTATGCTAAGTAAATACATTATTTTATTTAATTCTCACAACAACCAATTAGGTATCTCATTTTACAATGAGGTGACTAAGGTTTGAAGAGGTAACTTGCCTAAGTGTGATGGTTAATTTTATGTGTCAATTTGACTGCTGTACTGGGTGCCCTAATATTTGGTTAAACATTATTCTAGGTATTTTGATGAGAGGGTTTCTGGATGAGATTAACATTTGAATCAGTACAAAAAGTAGAAAAGATGGCCTTTCCCAGTGTGAATGAACCTCATCCTATCGCTTGAAGGCCTAAACAGAACAAAAAGGTGGAGTGAGAGAAAATTTGCTCTCTCTATCTTTAAGCTGAAATATTGATTGAGCTTCTCCAACCTCTGGACTCAGACTGTTACTATACCATCTGCTTTCCTGAGTTCCCAGTTTGATGACTGCAGATCTCAGGACTTCTCAGCCTCTATAACCTTGTGAGCCAATTCTTTATGAAAGATAGACAGAAAACAGCAAGAGGATATATGATAAATAGATATATTAGATAGATAATAGATAGACGGATGGATAGATGAGTGGATGTCCAGATGATATATAGATAAATGGATGGATGGATGGTGGATGGCTAGATACATAGACAGACAGATAGAGATATATATCATATTTGTTCTGTTTCTCTGACAACCTAGACTAATACACTAAGCTGGTGCAGTTGTATAATAGACACTACTGGCTGCTTGCCTACCAACAATTATGAGACATCGCACTCCCCCCTGCTGGTAGGACTCATCCTCTACTCTGTAGACCTTAAATGTAAAATACTTCCCTTCCCAGCTTTTACTGCATTCAGGGCACAGATGTGCACCCCCAACCTTGCCATGTGGATTTAAGGGGAGTTTGCTGGGGGCTATTGGGAAAGAGTTTCTTTCCTAAAAAAAAAAAAAAAAAAGAAGAAGAAAAGAAAAAAAAGATGGGTGCGGTGGCTCACGCCTGTAAACCCAACACTTTGGGAGGCCGAGATGGGCAGATCACGAGGTCAGGAGATCGAGACCCTCTTGGCCAACACGGTGAAACCCTGTCTCTACTAAAATACAAAAAATTGGCCAGGCATGGTGGCATGTGCCTGTAATCCCAGCTACTCAGGAGGCTGAGGCAGGGGAATTGCTTGAATCCAGGAGGCAGAGGTTGCAGTGAGCTGAGATGACGCCGCTGCACTCCAGCCTGGTGACAGAGGAAGACTCCATAAAAAAAAAAGCCACACAGGAGGAAATCCCTCCCTCTAACTTTGTGGAAGATTGTGTTTGCTTTGTGTGGGAATCAGAAACTGCAGCAACATCTTGCAACTAACAGGGAGAGATTCCCTTCACGCTTCGGAAAGCAGTGGCAGAAAGAAAGAAAACATTTAAATTCAAATAATATTGTAGAGCTGCTGAATTAACCAATTCTGAAGCCACTCTGCCTCCAGACTTCTTATGTGAGATAACGGATAACCTTATTGTTTAATCCCTTGTATATGGAAATTTGTTTTGTGTGCCCAAAAGCATCCTAATTGATCAGTTGATTAAATTTTCACTGTAAGAGCTCACATCAATGGAAGTCTATTTATCTAGTCAAAGGTATACTTATTATATAAATTCACTTAATACTCTTTGTTATTTACAAATAGTCAAATAAAATGACAAATATTTCTATTTACCTATGCCCATATCCATCCCTTCATCCTTCCATTCCTCCATCTGTTTATCTACCTATCTATCTATCTATCTATCAGTTGATTGATTGACTGCTCGATTGTTCTGTGGTTAAAAAATTTCAAGAAGTTGCTTCCTACTAATACATAACCCCTTCTGGAGAGCCTCTGAGAAGATTCTACAGTAAAACAAACAAACAAACAAAATCCAAAACAAAACATAAAAACTTTAACTCAGCATTTTCTTGATATTTTGTTTGTTTAATCCCTTTTTCAGGCACACATTTTAACAGCAACCCATTTTTGGAAATGTGTATATGACTGGGTAACTATGTCCTAAGATTCCCACACATATTTTAAGAGAGCAATTGTTCCCTCTGAAGGCAACACTTGTTATTCTGAAGCACTGAAGCGAAGCCGCCAGCACACAGAAGCCACTTGGATGTTGCTTAGCAGATGTTTACAGACAGCTTGATGTTAATTTCTACATAAAAGATGTATTTCTGGCCTTGCCTTATTGTTTATGATTCACGACTAAATTCTAGGAACCTTGAGTCTGGCCCATCATCCTGCCTGAGCTAACTGTATTTGACACAAACAGTTTCCATTCATGGTGGCCACTTGCCCTGTCTACACCATCCATGCCCCAAGAGGTAATTCGGTACTTGTGTTTTAACATAAACTTCAAGTCACTTGCATACTAACAGTACTTCATGAGCAAGAAATTACCACGTCTGGGTCATTGACATTTACTTCTGGGAACCATTTCAATCAGATTAATTCATTTATCTAAATAATCTTCCACTCACTTCACAGCATCAAAACTCACCAATACATTTTCTGTTGATGCTTCCAACTTTCCTTTTTGTAGAGTGAGATGCAAGATTAATTTTTACCTGGAGTTCACAGACTGGGCACTTATTAGAGTATGAGGGAATCCAAATAATAACAACCTCTATCCCAACAGAGCTCAAGAAAAGGAAAAAAAAAAGTAGGGCAGATGGAGATGCAAATGTCAATCTGCTACTAATAGGGCTACTGCAGAAAGTTGCTTAGATGTGTAGGAGCAACCGTAGGTCTCGTGTTAGGCAGGGGAGGTAACAAACCGCCCAGGAGTCTTGTTGGCTAAAAACAAAAGTTTAGTTCTCTATGACATTACGGATCCACTGCGGCCCAGCTGAGGATCTGTTCTATGGCACCTTAACTTGGAGTCACAGCAATTGGAACAGACACTATCTGGAACATTGTCAATTATCATGGAGGAGAGGGAAGCATAAGTATAGTGAGCCCCACATTGACTCTCAGAACTTCCACTTAGAAGTGACCCATCACCTCTGCTCAACTGTCATTGGCCACGTGTTAGCTCTCTGACCACAGGCCCCCAGCATTGAACTCCAAAGCTAATCAGATGTGTTCCCCTAGAACAGGCATCACTAGAAAAGCTACAGGCTTCCTCCCGAGCACGAGGGCAAAGCCTTTACTCTCACGTTTACCTTGCAGCCAAGAGCCGAGTCAAGCACATGCTCTCTACAGACAGGTAGACTCCAAAGGGAATGGATGAAGGAACTAAATTTCTCCACTCAGGTGAGAGGACAGAGAGTCACCAGGCAAAAGCAGTCAAGCCACAGTAAGATTTTTGCAAAATGGGTCACTCCACTTATTCATTGTCTTCTTATTTAAATTCTCCATTTCACTCTCGGCCTCTGTATTCTTCAACAAGCTCTATGCCTTCATAATTTACTTCTCCATTATCCTAGCCTTCTTCATTCTCCTCCTCCAAAGAACCTGAACCCAACTCCACTGCCGGATGCCTGACCACGTGTGCCAGCAGTCCCATATCTGAGCTCCAAACAATAAATCTTTACATTGAGACCAGTCTGAGAAGGTTTCTTCTGTGATCGCCACCATAGGCTTCCGATGGGAAACACTGAGGAAGGGGTTGAACGAAGAGATGATGTGCAGTGCGCAGGATCAGCAGGTGATCGTTCAATGGGAGTTTCTCCCCATCAGCACTTTTGCTGATTCTAGTCCCTTCTGATGGCACGCCCTTCCCTTTTCCCTTTCCTTATCCAAATCCCAACTATTCTTCAAATGTCAAGCTCAGTTCCCACCTCCTATGGGGCACATTCACACCTCTGCAGCCAACCCATAGCCATACCCTGCCTACATCCCTGTGCTAACGCTTGGAGCTCACACTGTTGTCTGACTTCATGTGTGATGATTTGACTCTACAAGTCACCTTGGAGGATGGGGACAATGCTTTATTTGCTTTCTGCCTCCCTGGCAGCACCCAGGCCAGCATTAGGCACAGAGAAGCCTCTTGACTGTTTCTGATGCACAGGCTGTGCAAGGTGGTTGGTGAGGTCTGCTCCCGTCACAGCGAATGGGGAAGTGACTGAGAATCTGCCTCTGTCGCATAGACATTCAATCATGCTGATAACTCGGGAACTGTTTTTGTGCAGGTCCTGTACTGTGGTACTGCTGAGACCCTGAGTTCTGGAAAACACGTCACAGATACTAAGGGGGTGTTTCTCAGTTAAAATCTGCAAGAAAGTAAAGAAAACAGAGTTGTATTATAATTATTGTACTACTCAGTTCTTCCAGCTTCTGGGTTTCTTGTTTATTTGTATTAACTGCATGCCTTTTACCAGGTAAAGAGATGGATTTTTGTCCTGTTTATTACCTAGTAGTTGTACTCAATTCTGGCTTGACGTCAATGACCTTTAGTGACATCCTGATGATAAACTATCTCTCTTGCCTAAGTTACTGGATGTGCCAATAGTAATAATAATAGTAACAGCTAAACTTGCAATGAGCCAGTTACTGTTCCATGCACTTTATTTGTAATAATCCATTACTTTTTTATAAGAACTCCATTGAAGTAGGTGCTATGAATCTCAACGTCCTAGAGTCACAGAGAGGTTGGGTTACTTGGCAAAGTTTACAGAGCCTGGAGGTGAATCAGAGTTTGAACCCCTGTATTCTGCCTCCAGAGGCCAGATCTTAAACCTCTACCAGGGATGTCCAATCTTTTGGCTCCCCTGAGCCACACTGGAAGAATAATTGTCTTGGGCCACACATAAAATACACTAACACTAGTGATAGCTGACGAGCTAAAAAAAAAAAAAAAATCACACACACAAAAATCTCATAATGTTTTAAGAAATTTTATGAATTTGTGTTGGGCTTCATTCAAAGTCGTGTTGGGCCATAGGTTGAGTAAGCTTTCTCCACATTAAAGAGCAGGTGAAGAAAGAATGGGAGAATTCAGGTCTTCTAAAACCAGTCACATGGGGCATGACTTTTGCAGCCACACAGACCTGGGTTCAGATTCTTGCTTTACTGTCTTATTTTGGACAAGTCACTTAACCTTTCTATGCCTTAGTTCTTTCATCTATAAATGGGGTTAAGGAAGATTAATACTATGTAATGTGTCTGGCACGTAGTAGATTCTTAATAAATGTTAAGCGTGGATTTGTTCACCTATTCCCTGGTCTTTTGAGATCGGAATCATTAGATCATTGAGATTTCACACCATCTGCTCACTCTTTTCACTCAGTTCCATGACTAGCAAACACAGGACAAAGCAGGAAAAGTGTCAGATAGAGGAGAGTTTTTAGGCTGGCCAACCAGTGAATAGACAATCAGGCACCTCTGTTCAACCTCTGCACTCATCAGCCTTCGGGTCCTCCTAGCAGACACCAGATTCCACTGGTTTCAGCTTGGAGGACAGGCTTATGGCTGAGAAGAAACCCAGTTTCATGGGCATTTAATGTTGCCCCCTCCTTAAGTGCCTTCCTCCCTTTCCCCTCTCTGGCCCTTAAGCAGATATTCCAAATGTATTAATAGTCCCAAGTCCAATGACTGAGCTACAAACAGCAGAACAAACTTGTGTTTCTTCACAAGTCCATTAAAAAAAAATGACAGAGACCTGGCCTAGCTGCACAGAGGGGTGAGTTGGTTAATTTAGTTTTCACTTCCAAAAATATGCAAGGCAATTTAATAGCTTCATGCAAATAGCCATGTCTGGATGTTAAATCATCCCTTCCTTGATATGAACCGTGGTTTGGTCTGTTATCCCTTTAGCAGGACAGCTGGGTGGTCAAGGTTGGAGGGAGTCTGCCTGGGCTTGAACCCCACACTTGCTGTATGACCTTGGGCAGGTCCTTACCCTCTGTAGTCGGCTAAATAATGACCAAAGGTATCAAGTCCCAATCCCTGGAAGTGGTGAATGTTACTTTACACAGTTAGGTTTTTGCAGATATTATTAAATTAAAGATTTTAGATGAAGGGGTTCTCCTGACTTATCTGGATGGGCCCTGAACGCCATCACATGTCCCTAAAAAAGGAGAGACAGGGTATCGGGCTCACTACATCAGAAGGTGCAGTGATGACGGAAGCAGAGAGAGATCTCAAGATGCCACACTGTTAGCTCTGGAGATGCAGGAAGGGGCCACGGGCCAAAGAATGTAGCTCCAGAAACTGGAAGAAGCACAGATTTCCCCCTAAACACTGGGGGGTACAGTCGTGCCGACATCTTGATTTCAGTCCGGTGAAGCTCATATTGGACTTCTGGCCTCCAGAACTGTGAGAGAACAAACTTAAATCGTTTTAAGCTACCAAGTGCATGGGAATTTGCTACAGTATCCTAAGAAACTAGTACACCCTCTCTGGGTCATGGTATCCATGACTCCAGATGGGATGGGACAGGGAGCTGATAGGGGTGGCCAGTGACCGAGGTGGTGAAAAGTGAGATGGGGAGACACTGACCACGAACACCACAGCTGAGCAATTTCCTAGGGACACAGGGCAGACGTCCACAGATACACTCCTTGAATGCAAGAGCCTGGGGTAACTCTCTGTGCAAATCCCAGCCATATTTGTGACTTTGCAGTCAAAATCTCACTTTGCCACTGGGTGATCTGGAGCAGGTTATTTAACCCTTCAAAGGCTCAGTTGCCTGAGCTGCCAAATGTGTTAAATAAGATAACAGGAACATAGCAAGCACAAGGCTGGTTTCCTTATGGTCCACTCAAAGAGTGAAGAAGCAGAAGGGGCTTCTCTTATCTTTCTCTCCACTCCCTTCCATTTCAACACTGATGAGATAAGAAAGTTATGTGAAGTTGACTCCCATAGCTTCACTGCATACTACCACCATGGCCCCTAATGTCAACTTGCAGACCAGGATAGGTCCTTGATGGAGTTCCCGTTGGCCATTCAACATCCATTAAGCACATATTTATTGAGCACCTACTAAGCTCCAGGCACTGGTCAGAGCACAGCCCCCGTGAAATTTTTTAAGGCAGAACAATGTAGTGCAGGGCCGCTGCCAGCTCTGAAAGTGTTTTGCACAGATTAGAGAAGGTTGCCCTTTCTGGGCAAACACAGTCCTGTCAGCACATGGCTTGGCAAGCAGGGAGACCTTTTGTGTAAAGAAAAGCAAGCCTCTTCATCCGAGTGGACACAGCCCATGCAGGGAGCATGGCTTGGCAAGCAGAGAACTGGATTTGGGCCCTGCGTGCCCCTCATCCAGGTGTGCCAGCTGTGCAAAAGCGTCCATCCAGACAGCATCCCTGAAGTCGTGCATTTTTCTTAAAGATAAACGGGTTCTGTTTAAGGGCTTCTCTTTTATTCTGTAATTTCAGACTGAAAGTGTCTTTTCTTTCACAAAATGAGGGTGAGAGTAGATGGTAGTTGCTTGTTTTATCTCTTTTGTTAAATGTCCTCACTTAGGAAAATAAAAAGTTGACAACTTTCTTCCGGTTCTCTATTTTGGACATTTTACTGGTCCACAAAATTCAAAATTTGGGGAATGAATTACTGATTGATGGGAGGTGTGGCATGGTAAGAAGCTTTCTGTTCAAGCAAAGGAAAAGTCACCCAAACGATATAGACCTAGGCAGGTACCAGCAGTGTCCCTGAGCTGCAGTGATTCACATGACATGATCTCGCAGAACCTGCTGAGTTGCTATGGTTATCTCACCATACCTATGTATTAGCTTTGTGACACATGAGGTTCCTACCACATAGATATTCAGAAAGATTTTTTATGTGTTTCAGAAATGAACATGCTAGCAATAAATATCATTGCTTGAACGCAGCTGCACACACACATGAAAATATTTATGCACACAGGAGAATCATTATTTCTTGCATGTGTTGGTGATTAGATGTACCTCATCTGAAGTTCACACAGCTGTGGAATGGGCAGACCTTGGTTCCAGAGACAGATTTAGATTTTCTCTCTTAGGCAGGATCCCTTCAGTTACTGGAAACAGAGAACTGGTCTGGGTTAAAAAAAAAAAAAGAAAGAAAGAAAACAAAACAAAAGAAAAATATAAAAAGATGGGGATGGGATGGGGGAAATGCATTGCCTCACATATTTAAGAAATGAGGTGTCCATTTCACGTACAACTTGATCCAGGGGTTCAGGGACAGACAGTATCAGGACCGGGGCTCCTCCCACCCCCATGCACTCTGCCTTCACTTGTATATAATGACCACAGGCTCTTCCCTGGTGAGGGCCCCACCACGTGTTCAGTTGGCTGCCAAAGTTCAAACCTTGGATGGAGCGATTACTTCCCAACAGCTCAAAAAGTTCTCTGCCTGTGTCTCATTGGCCCGAATTGGATCATCTACCTATCACCTGAGGCGGACGGTTAGTTCTTTGGAATAAAGTCATGGTGCATGGCCAGGGTCAAGGGATGCTGCCAGTCACGCTGAATTTCACTTCAAAAAGGAGTGGGTCTAAGAAATTAGTCCCCAAATAGACCTCCATGCGGCTCTGCCTCCTTTTGCGTTCACCCTCCCTGATCTGTTCTCCACTCGGCTCCACCTGCTCTGTGCTCCTAGATGCTGACCCCGGAGGACTCCAACACCAAGCCCCTTGCTGGCTGGCCCCTGACTGAGTTAGACAATGGGAGGCACCAGCAGGAGATCTGAAGGAGGGAGGAGGAAGAGGTTGGGGTATTTCTTCCCTGCATCCTCTTTGTCTTAGTGCCTCCCCAGAACCCACTCCCTCTGGGTGCTGGTCACGCTGTGGCTATCAGCCTTTGAGGGAGTAATAGTCTCCTGCTGCTGCTAGTCTCTAGACATCTCAGCATCCCATGTTTGTTCCTTTGACCCTGACCAGGTATCTGTATGTTTTCCTTTAAGTCTTTTCATTTAAACCAGGAGTTAGCAAACTTTAGCCCACAAGCCAAATACCACCCTCCCAGTCTCCTTTTGCAAAGAAAGTTTTACTGGAACACAGCCACGTACATTGTTTAGGTATGTCTAAACATACCTGCGACTGAAACTGTATGTGGCCTGCAAAGCCAAAAGTATTTACTATCTGGCCCTTTATGGAAAACATTTGCCAACCCCTGGGTAAACCACCTGATGGATTTGGTTTCATGCTGGGACCCTGACTATTACATCTCCTTATAAAATGTAAGGTGAGAACACAGCTTTTGCTGTAGGATTTGTATGTGAAGGTTGGGATGATACTAAAATGATCGGCCTAGCTATCCTGATGGCTCAAGGGAAAACCACACAGGAGAAAGACAAGTTTTCTTTTTAAAAAATACAGTGAGCACTGCTCTCTCCTATCCTTGGAGTTAAGGGGTCTCAGGGCAGAGAATGCTCCCCACTGCCCTTGTTCCTGTCCCATGCTCATATAGGCAGCACACCTGAGTACTCTGACTTCATCAGGGCATGCCAGTGAACAGGAAAATCAATATGTGAAGAAACAAACCAAAATGCTGGATGAAAAAGATGAACATTGCTAGGTTTAGAAAATAAAAATGTTCTAAACAGATAAACAGTAAGCAAAGTGCTTTGATTTGTACTGTTTTCCAGTCCATAAAACCCTAATATCCGCCGACGTTTCATTAAGAGCTTCCATGCCACTCGGCAAGCCTGCTGTGGCTTGAATAGATCGCTGCAAAAATGTTATCCGAGCTGCAGACCCAATCTTTTGCAATGTTTTACATGGGTGCTAAATGGGGGAGAAGTCTGATCAATCATAAACAGAATGCCAGTTTAGGGGAGAAGCAAATGTTGGCGTTAAATGAACAATATCCATCATTCTGCAATGTGGTTCTTCCAGTCAATCAAAAAAAAAAAAAAAAAAAAGGTAGGCAAAGAGCATTTATAGGAGTGAAGAAAAAAAAAAAGAGTAATGAACACATGCAACCAGATCCTTCAGCTTTCAGAAACAGAGAGGGCTTGTGTTTTGAATGATACATAGTGAAATAAATGTTCAAATTATGTTGGAAAATGGTTCATTTGGACTCCTAGCCCCTTCCAAGCTCTAACCCGAATAATACTCCAGTTTATGAACTCCCTTCCTAATATATCAAAGACTCTCCACCTATTGTTGCATTCATTCCCTCAGTGGGCCCTACAGGAAGCTTGCTGAACGACCAGCCAGACTGGAATGCACTGTGCGGGACTCTTTTCTTTAATGACCTCCATTTCTGTGGCTGCAAAGAGGAAGAAAAAGCCCTGGTCAGGAAATCAGCACCCTGAAGTGGATTCTGAGCTTTGAAGCTGAGAGGCCTTGAACAATGGTTAAATCACTCTCTGAATCTCACTTTCTTTATCTGTAAATTGGGACCAACACCTCCCTCCTGCCTCCACCCCAGATTCTGGTAAAGTTATTCATTCACATTTGGTGAATATTTGCTAAGCACATTTTATGTGTCAGGAGGGCGCTGGGTGAGGAGGAAGAGGCAGTCCCTGCCTTCTGGAAACTCACATATAGAGGAGAATAGTCAGTGACAATGTGATGTCGTAAGCCCCAGGAGAGCGGCAGAGAGAGTTCCTGAAGTCACTGGGAGGGACCTGTGAACCAGGAAGAATTGTGGGAGGAAGGGGTCTCTAAATGTATTCTGCAGAATAAGTCAGAGGGGAGGAGTACAAAGGAGAATATTATCACCACAGGGGAGAGGACAGAGAATGTGACCCTTCAGAGGAAGTACTGACAGTATTTTTGCACAGCTGAGTCACAAGATTCAAGGTAGGGCGAGATTCAGGGCAAGAGCCCTGAAAACAAAGGAGAGCTAAGTAGGACCCAGATATCAAGGGCCTCCAGGTTCTGCTAAAGAGTTTGGACTTCTCCCTGAGGACAGTGGGGAGCCCACTGAAAGGCTCCTGTTGGGGATGGCAGCCTGCCTCCATATGTTTCAGGCCACCCCCACCAGCCCACCCCAATAAGTTCCAGGTGGAGCAGTTACAGAGGGCAGACTGGAGGCTTGGGATCCGCTGAGAGATGTCAGTGGCTCGTAGGAGAGAGGAGGCAGAGGTAAAAGGCGGCATTACAGGAGGACTCCATCCATTGGGGAGAAAAGGGAGAGGAAGGCATCACCAAGGAAACTAGGTTCTGGCTTAGATAAAAGGGCAGATGCTGATTCTATTCACTGAGAGGGCGCATGCCTGAAGGTGGTGCCTGGTGCAAGGCAAGGTACACAGTAGGTGCTTAGTAAGTGTTTGTTGACTCAAAGCAGAATCTTTATTCTCCTAGCTTCATTCTCCTCCTACCCCTGTTAACATCGCACTCCCCTAACCCCGCCTCGGCCCCACCCCCACCTCATCCTGCACATCACTGCCTGGTAAATCTTCTTAAAACACCAATTTGTCTGTCAGATTTAAATGGCTCATTTAAATGGCTCGGATTTCCCCAGACACCACTCAAAGCCCCTCTGCTCAGCACTCCCCAAACCCAGGCAGCCTTGCTTCTGCTCTGCTTCAGTCAGGCCTTCGGGACATCAGCCACGTGACCTGCTCCCCTCAGGGGCTCTGCTGGGGTAGTGCTCCCTTCCAGGAGCGCCCGCCTTTCTTTCATTCTGCCACCGCAAATTTGAATCAGAGAATCACAGTGGAGACCAGGGAAAAAAGAAAAAAGGTCAATTCCCTCTGGATTCCTGTTGCTTCTACTAATTCAAGGCAGGCTTAGTTCTTTGACATCCAGGCAACTCATCGGGTTTGTGGCTGTGGAAGCTGCAAGAGAGGAGAAATAGGAGGTAAATTTATCTAGATTAGAGATGAATTGGCAAACAAGCTATGTCTTAATATATCCTTCTAGCATATCCCAGACTCTTGGAGTCCTTTTGATTTTGAAACATGTTTTTAAAGCATGAGTGGATTATGATTGTCAGAAAAAAAGCAGTTTCTTCCAGGCCTTAAGCTATAAAAACTGCTATTCCTGTTCTCTCTGCAAATGAGCCCACTTTAGTATGCCCTGCTGGGAAATGAAGGCAATTGCTTTATTCCTGGGAATTACCAAAGATTTACTTGAAAGTGCTACCTCACACGCAGTGGGTAATAAGTCTAAATGAAAAGGAAAACAATTAGCCCAAATGTGCCAGCCTCAACAGTGTTGATTGGCTGGTTGATTTTGAAAGCTCAATTTTATTTCTAGAATCAAAAATTGCAAAAACAAACAACAAACAACAAAACCCCCAGTGGTTAAAGTCCTTGAATGAGAAGTCCCTAGGAAGAACACAGATGGGGTTCCTTTCAGGGCCACCTACCTTTGTGCTTGAGCCCACCCGGGACCCTGGCAAAGGTGCCCATTTGGACAAACTGGGCCCCCAAATTGCAATCCATCAGGTCAAGAAAGCTACAGAGCCACCAAAAATAACGAATAGATCCATGTTCTCTTGTCTATCCTGCATACTTCCCATTGGAAATGACAGGCCTCCAGCCCCAAGCCAGCTTCACTGTCCATCCAACCACCAGGGAAGCGTTTCTCAAGGTATGGTCTAAGAACCACGTGCACCTGCATTAGTATCACCTGGACTCCTTGTTAAACACACAGATGAATGATACCCATTCCACATTACCAAGTCCAAATCTCTGGAGGTTGTTCTTTTTTTTTTTTTTTTTTTTTTTTTTTTGAGATGGAGTTTCGCTCTTGTTGCCCAGGCTGGAGTGCAATGGCACAATCTTGGCTCACCGCAAGCTCTCCCTCCCGGGTTCAAGTGATTCTCCTGCCTCAGCCTCCCAAGTAGCTGGGATTACAGGCATGTGTCACCACATCCAGCTAATTTTGTATTTTTAGTAGAGACAGGGTTTCTCCATGTGGGTCAGGCTGGTCTCAAACTCCCGACCTCAGGTTATCCGCCCACCTCGGCCCCCCAAAATGCTGAGATTACAGGCATGAGTCAACATGTCAGCCCAGCCAGAGGTAGTTCTAGTCGTCAGCATCATCAGGGTAGCCACACTAACAACACCTCTTTTTCCTCTTAGTCCATGGGCATTTTCCTTCAATTGTTCTCAACATATCCAGCTTAAGGTCCTTGGTCCATTGTTTCAATAATAAATCTTGCAAATATTGTAAACTTCCTTGCAATTCTAGTGTGTTCCTCCAGTAAACACACTCCCCATCCCCCTCAATAACTTTGTCAAATCTCTTCAAACTAAAATTTCCTAATTGCCGATCCTCCAATCTTCTTGCACTTGACCTGACTTCTAATTCTCTGAGATTCTGAGGCTACCAAATGAGATGTCTCTCCTCTTTCAGACACCAGCACATGTAACCCTGTCTCCATGGGCCCCTTCCTTCACCTTGACTCAGGATCCCACCCCAACTCCTTCTTGGAACCTTACACTATCAACATGCCTCCTGTCTTCCTGGTGTTCAGTCACCTCCTTTCAATCAATCCTTCCCCTTGGCTCTTTTTGGCTTTGTAGAGTATCATTAGTGGCAATTAGTGTGAGTATTCTCTCCAATATCCCAGGAGGAGAATCATTACATCAATGAAGACATACTACATACCTGGCTACCACAATAGAATGTTAACCTGATTGTTACCTTTAAATCCTTTTTTAAATAATAATAATGTGTTTCAATATAGTTTTAAAAACTTTTTATTATAAAAAATTTAAACTTTTTATTATAAAAATTATAAACATTTTCAAATACATTCAAAAATAGAGAAACTAGTAAAATAAACTCCTACTTACCCATCAGCCAGCCTCAACAATTGTCACCATTTTATCAATGTATGTATTTTATTTATTTTATTTTATTTTGGAGAAAGAATTTTGCTCTGTTGCACAAGTGGGAGTGCAGTGGCACAATCTCGGCTCACTGCAACCTCTGCCTCCCAGGCTCTAAGATTCTCCTGCCTCAGCCTCCCAAGTAGCTGGGATTACAGGCATGCACCACTATGCCCGGCTAATTTTTGTATTTTAATAGAGATGGGATTTCACCACATTGGCCAGGCTGGTCTTGAACTCCTGACCTCAGGTGGTCCACCTTCCTCCACCTCCCAAAGTGCTGGGATTACACGCATGAGCCACTGTGCCTGGCCATATTTTAAAGAAAATTCTATATATTGGGCCATCCCATTATGCATCTCTAATTGATAAGGGCCAATTTTATAAAACATAACCTCCAGGCCATTATCACAGCTAAATAACTGTGATTCCTTAATATCACCTAATTCTCAGTCCATATTTTATTTTCCCAGTTGTTTCCAGAATGTCTTTTTATAGTTGGGGTGTTCAAATCAAGATCGAGCAAGGTTCTCATACTGTATCTCATTGTTTTGTCTCTTAAGTTATTTTTGTCCTCTAATAGTCTCCCTGCCTTTATGTTTTTTAAATGCCATTGATTTTTTGGGGCCATTTGTTACATAGAGTGTCCCAAACTCTTGATTTGGCTGATCACATCCTTAAAGCACTGATAACTTTTGTCTCTATCCCCCATATTTCTGCCTTTTTTTTTTTTAATCAAGAGTACTTCATAGGCAGTACTTTTAAACATACTCCCATGGTGGAGACCACTTTCAGAAAATCTGTCCCTCATCCTCACATCCTCTTCCAGCTCCAACTTTCCTCCTCCCCATCCATAGCTGAATGAGGCTCCAGAAAGCTGCTGTGTTTGCTTTCTTAATTTCTTCAGCTTTCACCCTCTCTTCAGATCTGGCTTCTGCTCCTGTCACACCCAGAAACAGTAATGACCTCCATTCCTTCAAATCAAGCAGATATTTCTTTGATCAATTTCCATCTTATTCCAGTTACAGAATTCAATAGCTTAAGGCAGGAATTTATTTTGTCTCTCATAGTTCCATGGATTGACTGGAATCAGCTGAGGAGTTTTCACTTGGGGCCTCTTAAGGAGCTGGCATCATCTGAAGGCTTCATTTTCTTCACAAGGCTGCTATCCAGGTTGGATCTCAGGAACAACTGGGGCCTGGGATCTCTCCCTCGCTCTCCTTGCCCTTACATAGGGTACCTTCACCTTCACATGGTCGTTTGGGCTTCCTCACAGCATGGGGGTTTACGGGTAAACAGACCTCTTACATGGGGGCTGGCACCGCACTGAGAAAGTATTTCAAGAGACCACGGTGGATGTTGCAAGGATTTCTGTGACCTTGATAGTCACGTAGTGTCCCCTCTGCTTCAGTCTAGTGATTGAACGAACAGGTCCTGCCCCACTTCAGTGTTGGGGGCACTACACGAAGGTATGAATTTCAGCAGGCATAGTTCCCTGGGGCCATCTTTGGAGACTATCACACTTCTCCTTTGACTTTTCAACAATTATCAGCACCTCAGTGAATTATCTGATTTTTGAAATACTCTGACCCCTTACTCCCATAACAAGTCACTTTTCTGTTCCTTTTCTACCTCTCTGACAAAAACCTCTCAGTGGTCTTCATAGGCCCCATCTTCCTCTGCCCAGTCCTCCAGGCCTGGTCCTAGATTTCTTCTCTTCCAAGCCTCTTCTCTCCCAAAGCCCTTTCACATGGAGGTCCATGATTTCAATTAATTCCTAAAATGGGCATGACTAAACTATTATTCACTCCAACCCAAAACTGTCCTCTGAGCACCATATCCCACCATCTAGAAACCTCTTCTTGAATATTCCAAAGGCATATTAACATGTTCAACTAAACTCAGAATCGACCCCTGACCCAAATTGGGCCCCTTACAGATTTCTTCATTTCACCTAATGGCATCCTCACTGCCTCCACTTACACAGAAACTTGAGGGTCATCTCTTTCTCTCTCTCTCTGACTGAGTCTATTAATTCTATCACCAAAATATTACTTCTAAAATGTTTCTGCCCACTCTTCCCCACCTCCACTGCTGTCACCCTCTATCTAGGCCACCCTCTGGGGCTATCCCTAGAAGAATATGGTACCCATGGCAACTCAAGCCAGTGCAGAGTTTATCCAAAGTACTGGCCCTTAAAAGGGAGCTACTCTGTACTGGCACTGGCATCTTTTATTGGCTCTGGGAGATACTGGTAAAAACAGAAACTCAAAATTGAATTTTAATGATGGTTCATTAAAAAGAGATGCATTTTGCAGCCTCTCACCTCAAGTGTGGGGCCCAAGGTAGATACTCCATATTCTCTTCCTAAAGGAAATGTCTGCTAACAGGTCTCCGTTCATCCACTCTTGCCTCCTAGAACTGCTGTCCACACAGCAGCAAGAGTGAAAATGTGAATTACGTCCTCTGCTTAAAACTCTCTCATGACTTTTCATTGATTTTGGGATAAAAAAAAAAAAAGAAAAAGAAAAACCCTTAACATAGCTTACAACATAAATAGGAAACTGTATTAGACAGTTTTCACACTGCTTATAAAGACATACCCAAGACTGGGTAACTTATAAGGAAAAAGAGGTTTAATGGCTTACAGTTCCACATGGCTGGGGAGGCCTCACAATCATGGTGGAAGGCGAAAGGCATGTCTCACATGGCAGCAGGCAAGACAGAGAATGAGAGCCAAGTGAAAGGGGTTTCCCCTTACAAAATATCAGATCTCATGAGACTTATTCACTCCCACAAGAACAGTATGGGAGAAACAGCTCCCATGACTCAATTATCTCCCACCGGGTCCCTCCCACAACATGTGGGAATTATGGGAGCTATAATTCAAGATGAGATTTGGGTGGGGACACAGTCAAACCGTATCAGGAACTCAGTCTGTCCTCTTACAGCATTTTGATGCAAGTAACAGAAACTCAAACTCAATCTTGCTTGAACAATAAGGAATTCTAATATCTCATAGAACAGAAGTCCTGAGGTAGGGTGGCCTTTAGGGCAGACTGATTCAGCAACCCAACCTTTATCAAGGAGAAAGATTCTTTCCATATGGCTATTCTGCCATCCTCGGTGCTGGCTTCCTCCTGAGAGGGGAAGATAGCTGCAGCAGGCCCAGGCTTCACATCCAGATTTCACAACACTCAGGGGAACACATAGGGGCCATCTTTTTTTGTGACTTGCTCTTGAGAGCAAGGAAAGGTTTTTTGGAAGTCCCCTGTGAAACTTTCCTTAATTTCTCTTTTGCCAGAATTGGGGCCCACCCTTATAACTAAACCAATCACTGAGTGATATGGTTTGGCTCTGTCCCCACCCAAATTTTATCTTGGATTGTAGCTTCCACGATTCCCACATGTTGTGGGAGATAATTGAATCATGCAGGTGGATCTTTCCCATGCTGTTCTCATGATAGTGAATAAATCTCGTGAGATCTGATGGTTTTATAAAGGTGAGTTCCCCTGTACAAGCTCTTCTCTTGCCTGCCACCGTGTAAGACATCCCTTGCTCTTCCACCATGATTGTGAGGCCTCCTCTGCCATGTGAAACTGTGAGTCCATTAAACCTCTTTTTCTTTATAAATTACCCAGCCTCAGGTATGTCTTTATCAGCAGGTGGAAATGGACTAATAAACTGGGAGAGGAATTACTACCTGGAACTGGGAGTGAAGTTAGCATCACCGGATGCAGAAAGCTGTGTTAGGGGACGCATGGATTCCTGAACAAAACAGTGATTCTGTTGGAAGGAAGAAGGGGGTAGGCACTGCTAGGGAGGCATGTCCAGTGTCCCCCACCTTATACCTCTCCAGGTGATCTCACTCCAGCTTCTCTGAACTCTCTCCACTGCAGCTGCAGCAGTCTTCACATCCTTGTCTGCACCTGCTTCCTTCTGTCACAGTCCTTGCACACGCTTGCCCTGCCTGAAGAATGCCTTCTCCTAGGGAAATCCAACTCATCCATCTGTCTGGGAGGAAATTTAATCTCTCTTTAACCCTTATAAATTCGTACTTGGGACAACAGATTAACAAGGGAAAAACAAGCAAGTTTATTAACATGTGCAGTGCACATCACAAGGGAGAAACTTCAATACAAGGTGTCAACCTAACGTAACCACAAGGCTCAGGATCCAGTTCAAATGAATTGATTTAAGTAAAAAGTGTGAGTTTGGCCATCCCAGGACACATGGACACCAAAGAATAGTGACCTCTATTCTCGGTGTGGGGAAAGGTGAAGATCATTTATACAGACAAAACTGGAGGCACTGAACAGAACTACAATATTTTCCATCCAAAGGCTAACATAGAAATATAAGATTGATTGGCTACTCTTAATTATGCTCTAAGGAGTTTGCTTAACATTCTATTGAGAAGAGGTAACAGTCACAAGGGTCTCTGTCTCCAAAGTCATTTAGTCTAGGTTTGAATGAAGAACAGAAAGTCTAGTAAAATATAACTCTCAACACAAAAGTCAGGAAGAAACAGCCATGCATCAGAGAAGAAAAACAAGCATGTTATATGACTCCATTTCCAAGGTTTAACTTTTCCCTTTGGCATAATCAATTTTGAAGGTCCTGAAATTTTCTGTTCACAAAGGTAACTCCAAGCAGTGGCTTAGAACTCTGGCTTATACAGCATCTTCAACAAAGAACAATACATTTTAGAAAAGTGACAAGACAAAGGAAAGCAGTTGTAGGTTTCCAGAGGTGGGAAACTGTGGGAAAGCAAATATATGGGAGTAAAGTAATGGAGTAAAGTTTGTTTCCAGATTACTCCTGTGCCATATCTGAGTGGACAACAGCTGTTCCCAGTAAAGGAGAATTTTTATCCTGTCTTTAGGTGGAAAAGCGGAGGAGGATAGAAAGAGCTCTCCCTCTGTTTGCTGCTTCTTAATTGCCTTTTGCTCAAAAATATTTACGTCAAAGAAGCATATTTTGGGATGACATATTCTAGTTTCTTTCACTTCCAATCTCAGCTAAATGTCTTCCCCTAGGGAAATCCAACTCACCCTTTTGTCTGGGAGGAAAAGCCGCTAGAATAAAAGCAGACAGAAGAACATGGAAGGACTAGACTTGCTGAGTCTCCTGGCCTTCATCTTTTTCCCATGCTGGATGCTTCCTGCCCTTGAACACTGAACTCCAAGTTCTGCAGCTTTTGGACTCTTGGACCTACACCAGTGGCTTGCCAGGGGCTCTAGAGCCTTCAGCCACTGACTGAAGGCTACACTGTCGGCTTCCCCACCTTTGAGGTTTGGGGACTTAGACTGGCTTCCCTGCCCCTCAGCTTGAAGACAGCCTATTGTGGGACTTCACCTCGTGATCGTGTGAGTCAATACTCCTTAGTAAACTCCCTTTCATATATACCTCTATCCTATTAGTTCTGTCCCTCCAGAGAACCCTAATACATCATTCTCCACCCCTCCCTGTGTTCACATTGTTTGCCCCATAAGTCCACTCTGTCACTAGCACATGGCTTGCTTTGGCCAACAGGATGTGAGCAAATGTGACACAGCAGATCTTCACAAAAGCACTTGCACATTTCTGCTTCGGCCTTGCTCTGCTGAGTGGCCATGAGCACATGCCTGGGCTAGCCTCCTGGAGTATAACTCACCTGGGGCAGCCAAATTGTCCTAGTTATCCCAGCTGTGGCCATCCTAGCAGAGCCAATAGCCAACCAGTCCCAAGCTTGTAAGAGAGCACAGTGAAAACGAGGAAGACTGCCCAGCCAATGGCAGCTGACTGCAGAGGCATGAGCGAGCCCAGCCCAGCAGAGATCAGCCAAGCTGAGCCCAGGTCAGCTAAAACCCAGCACACTTGTAAATGACACAGTTTATTCTTGCACGCCAATCAAATTATTGAGGTTGTTCATTACAAGGAATCAGTATGTCAATGGATAACTGGAAACAAATGCGGTTTAAACATCCAGCAACTGAGGAATGGTGCAATACCTTGCAGCAATTAAGAAAGCTGATACAAAGACTATACTTTCAGGGATCATTTCTATAGTTCATTACTAAAGAAGTTTATCTGAACATGTAGAGCACAGGACACCACAAGGAGGAGGCACAACATTATTCCTTGAGCCTGAAGCCGGCTCTTGGTATTGCATCACTAAAACAGCCATTTTTCACTGGTGACTGTTCTCTTCCAGGAGAATAAGGAGAGGATGCAGTTTGGGTGGTTAAAAAAAAAAAAGAATTCTGATGCAGATGTATATTGACTAGAAATGTTCACCATAGACTGAGAAATTGTAGGAGGAATGGGAAGCAGGTTGCAAAAAATGTATGTAATATGACACCACTTTCATAAAACATATGTTTATACATTTGCATATGAATGAGTTGGGTCTGATACACAAGATGCTGAAAATGGTTATTTCCAAATGGTAGGATTTGGGGTAATTTTCATTTGTTGTTTGTCTGTGTTTTCGAGTTATCCTATAGGAACATGTGTCACTTGTACAATTTTCAAAGGGGAGAAAAAATTCTTTTCCATAGAGTACAGCATTTAAAAAACTTAAAATCTTTTAGCTTATCCATAACAACCCTGAGTGTGTTTCAAGTATTTTTTGTGGATAAAGTCATTATCAGCTCTTGTAGCATCCTGTGCAGGAGACTTGGTAACATCAGCTCGTCCAGGATTCACTAAGGATTGCAGGTAGCAGAACCCACCTATCTGATCCCACTGGCAACCCCGAGCTCTGTGGATGGCAGTGGCTTCATCTTTCCAGCCCACACAGAGCCACGGAAGCCTTAAAGCTCCTGTACCTCGGAGGAGGCAAGGGTTGGGGTCACTGTGGATCCCTACTGTCCTAACAGCAGAGTAGAGCCTTCCCAGTAACTTCCTGCCGACAGAGGTTAGTTATGACCCTTGGGAAAACAAAAGACACCTTTTAAAGTTTCCTACTAACAGGAAGTCAAATTTCATATATTCAGAGTAAGAAATTCAATGCCCCAGGGCAGGACAAGGATAACTACCACCTTAATCCTTATAAAGGATGAAAGGACTTCCTGCCTGCCTGCATTTCCTCCTTCCTTGCTCTCTCTATTTTTCTCTTTCTTTCTTTTTCTCTCTCTCATTATTCCTCTTTCCTTCCTTTCTTATCCATCATTTGCAGTTAGCCTTTTACCTAAAATAAATCCTAGTTTAAAGCAAGTAGATCCATCCCTGCACTCTCCTTACCAGTTCTCAATTTGCAATCAATCCCAAATACTTTTTTTTTTTTTTTTTTCTGCCACTACTGCTGCTGTTGCTAAAACTCTCCTCAGAGAGCCGGTGAAAATTACCCATCAGGCTGATGGGGTCTCATGGAATCATATAATCTGATCCCAGCTTGCTGTCCCTAAAACACTCACTTCTTTTCTTCATTCCTACTTCCTTATCCTTTCCCCGAATTCGAGTAGATCTTAATCTTTTCAACACTTTTATGCCCCAGCACTCCTGCCCTACCCTCCTCATACTCTGTGGAGGCATTGACTCAGAACATGCCCAACAACTGCCCTTGCATCTACCTCTAAATGTCTCCCTGCTGTTTATTTCCAGTGTATCACCCTCCTCACCCCCCATCTCCGGCCAGGCTCTCGATCCTAACCCAACTGGTTTTCCCTAGGACAGTGATTATTTCAGTTCAGATCCAGGGGATCATGAGGAGTCCATGAGGCCCTGCAGGTGATCCACAAATATTCAGAAAGCAATGCAGAATCTTTATGTCAATTTTTAGGTGAGAGTCCCTAGTTTTCTTTTAATTTCCAAAGGGCTCTACAGATCTAGGACAGTGCTTTATCAGTTACCCTCTCTTTCTTGCATTTTTAGGCTCCCTCCCTTTCAACTGGTATCCACTTCTCCATCTACACATAACCTGGGTGTACCAGGGCCATGGACAACTGTGAAATATAATTACCAGGTGTATTAGTCTGCTCTGTTTGGCATAACAAAATACCACAGGCAGGGTGGCTTAAACAGCAGAAATGTATTTTCTCACAGTTCTGGAGGCCGAAAGTTTGAGACCAAGGTGCCAGCATGGTTGGCTTTTGGTGACAGTTCTCTTCCTGGCTTGCAGATAGCCACTTTCTCACAATTTCCTCACATGCTGTCATGCAATCCTCCCACCTCAGCCTCACGACTAGCTGGGACCACAGGTGTGCATCACCATGCCTGTAATTTTTTTTTTTTTTTTTTTTTGTAGAAACAGGGTTTCTCAGCCCGGCGCGGTGGCTCAAGCCTGTAATCCCAGCACTTTGGGAGGCCGAGGCGGGCGGATCACAAGGTCAGGAGATCGAGACCACAGTGAAACCCCGTCTCTACTAAAAATACAAAAAATTAGCCGGGCGCGGTGGCGGGCGCCTGTAGTCCCAGCTACTCAGGAGGCTGAGGCAGGAGAATGGCGGGAACCCGGGAGGCGGAGCTTGCAGTGAGCCGAGATCGCGCCACTGCACTCCAGCCTGGGCAACAGCGTGAGACTCCGTCTCAAAAAAAAAAAAAAAAAAAAAAAGAAACAGGGTTTCTCCATGTTGCCCAGGCGGCTCAAGCGATCCTCCTGCCTCAGCCTCCCAAAGTGCTGGGATTACAGACATGAGCTGTCGTGCCCGCTCATTTAACCTTAATTACTAAAGACTCTGTCTCCAAATACAGTCACAGAGGACAGAGGAGAGGGAGTGTTAACACTTCAACATATGAAACTTGGGGCGACACAGTTCAGTCAATAGCACCAGAAATAAAAATAACTTGTTTTAAGATATCAAAGTTGCTATCTTTGTTACACTGACAATAGATTCCTAACTTATCTTTTTTCTCTGGCTGCTTTTAAGATTTTCCCTTTATCACTGGTTTTAAGCAATTTGATTATGAGATGCCTTAGTGGAGTTTTCTTCATGTTTCTTGAACTTGGAGTTTATTGAGCTTCTTGGATCGGCAGATTATAATTTTCATAAAGTTTGGAGATTTTTTCACATCATTTTTTCAAATATGTATATTTTTTGCTTCCCCTTCACAGAGTCTAATTATATATATAATTCCAGGTGGTACATCCCACTTCCTGGGTTCAGTGGGATAGTCCTACCTCCCTGGAGACTCTATTTACCAACACATCTTCAGCCCCTCCCTCCTGCAGTAGGCACAGCAACTCAAGGAAGACAGAAATTTCAGTTTGTCCCAGAGATAACTAATGCTCTTTTATTTTTAAAATTCATTCTTATCTGAGTCTTTTACCTAGGCCAGTTTCTCTTGCTCTGCCTCCGAGTTCATTAATGTTTTCTTCTGATTGTAAAGACTGGGGGATCTCTTTCTTAAGTGATCTTTGTCTTAAGATTTGGTGCAATATATCAGTAGGCTTAACAGAATGAATGTCTAACAAAAGAAAGTTGAAAACTAAATGACTGTTACCTTTCTCTTTGAAATACTGTAAGAATGAAAGTTAGATATGCTTTGTGACTTCCACGAAACCCTGACCACTACACAGGCTGTGATTTTTATCAGTGCAAGATGCAAGGTGAGCAGGCTCACTGAGAAAACGCACGCCAGGGACTTCACAGTTCCTGCTCTGCATGATGATATGGACTAGAAGGAAAAAGATGTTAGCATGAGGGATTTCTGATCAGGGTCAAGCTGTCTTCTGATCACTAATGACTTGTCAGCTCGTGGGATGGATGAACAATGAGTGTCTTTGGTTACAAACTGCGATCTACCTACCAATTGTGAAAACTGTATTCACAGGAGTCGACAGCAGCAGTTGATGGCAAGATGGCACTCAGAAATGGCATTGACATACTTTAGGATGTGGAATCATAAGTGAGACAGCACACAATTAGAATGAAGAATTGGCAGAGGGGGTTAACTTGGGAGGAAAGGTGTGGATATAAACTGTTACTGAAGAAGACAAATAGAGTGTTCATGACACTGAGACTTTCTATGATACTACAGCAGAAGAGATGTCCACGCGTGTGACTGACCTTATTTCATTCCTAAGTGAGATAGTTTTGGATGCAGTGCTCGCTGTTGCTGAATACATGATCCCAATATGCCTTGTGTTTCTTTCTTTGGGAATATTTGAATCTTGTCTCAATGCTCAAAATGGATCAGAGATACAGATTTTGATAGCAAAGTGACATTATTTGTGAGCTCTTGTGAAGAAAGTCATTGGTTTTTATCTTCTTTAGAGTTAGACTGTGGGTGTGGGTATAAAAGATGGGATCTGTAACATCTTTCTTTCTTAGAAATGTATTTCCTACTCCCATGGAAATGGTTGCATTAGATGTTCTCTATCATTTAATAATATACTTGTGGACTAAAAGATAAAAGTGCTGTATGAAATAAGCCAATTATGTTAAACTAGCACATCTGCCTTTACTGCCTTTATCATTAGCCTGAATAGAAAGGCCTTTAAAATTGATTTTTTAGAAAGCAGCTGAATGCATTCTTTGCTATTATATTTATTCAATAAACTATTTAATTAGTAAAAAGATAGTGTCTTCTGCAATGTCTAACTTTCTGCTAATCTTATATGGTGCATTTTTCATCCCAGATTTCAAAGTTTTGATATCTAGGCTTTCAATTTGTGTCTTTTTTGTATTTTCTCTGGCTCTTCTGAACTTTTAAAACATTTAACACAATTACAATAATTGTTTTAATGTTCTTCTCTGTTAATTCTAACATCTGTGTCAGTTCTGGGTCAGTTTTTACAGACCGATTATTCTCCTTGCTGTGTTTTTCTGCCTTGTTGTGTCTTTGATTGGATAATACAAATTGTGAATTTCACCTTATTGGGTGCTGGAATTTTTTTTTTTTCCCCTGTATGTTTTTTTTTTTAGCTTTTCAGGTCTTGCCTTTGTGCTCTGAGAGGCATTTTCTGGAGCAGTGCTCAGTCCAGGGTTAATTATTCCCAACCACTGAGGCAAGACCTTACTAAGTACCCAGTGCCCCATGAATGATAAGTTTTTCCAGTTTGACTGGTAGGAACAGGTACCATGCCTGGCACCCACTGTTCCTTCTAATCCTTTCAGATGGCTCATTCTTCAGCCTCACATGCATGCACTGTTCGCCACTTTGCTGAATGGCCAAGGGGATCCTCTGTGGAGCTCTGGGATTCTCTCTCTGAGCAGCCGTCTTCTCTCTGGAACTCTCTCTGTAGAACCATGGCTGACTTGGTCTCTGTGGACACTCAACTCTGTCTTTTCAGCTTCAGGAGTCGGCCTGAATCCATGTTAGTTCTCTCTCTCTGCACAGTGACCTGGCAACTCTGCCAAGGTAATTCTGGGGTAATCCTAGGACTCAACTAGTTTGTTTCTAATGTCGTTCATTGCCTGGTGTCCAGTGTCTTGAAAACTGTTGTTTCATATATTTTGTTTGTTTGTTTGTTTGTTTCAAATGGGAGGATAAATCCAGTCCCTCCTTCACTCCATCTTGACCAGAAGCAGAAGTTAGTAGCTATTATTATCATTCATTCAGGATAATTTAGGGGCACCTACTATGAGCCAGGCACTATGCTAGGTTGAGTATACAGTGGTGAGCCAAAAGAATATGGTCTTGGCCTCATAACAAATCTGTCTTATGGCGATCCACTTTTGCCAGAAAGCAGTAAACATGCTAGGCCCTGGATTGATGAACATAGACATGAATCAGCTGTGATCACTTCTCCCAAGGAATTCAGAATTAGGAGGGAAGAAAAATTAATACAAAGCTGACTGTGAAAAGTATGTGAGATACAAAGGCTCTGGGCATATTGATGAAGAAATAATTAATTCTGATTTAAGGCATAAGGGAAAACTTCATGGAGAAGGTGACATTTGAGTTAGGACGTGAAAAGTTCATGTAATTTTGAATGGTGGAGAAGCAGGAGGGAGGTAGAGATGCTCGAAGTGCTTTTCTTTCTTTCTTTCTTTCTTTTTTTGAGACGGAGTCTCGCTGTCTTCCAGGCTGGAGTGCAGTGGCGCGATCTCGGCTCACTGCAAGCTCCGCCTCCCGGGTTCACGCCATTCTCCTGCCTCAGCCTCCCAAGCAGCTGAGCCTATAGGCGTCTGCCACCACGCCCGGCTAATTTTTTGTATTTTTAGTAGAGACGGGGTTTCACCGTGTTAGCCAGGATGATCTCAATCTCCTGACTTCGTGATCTGCCCCCCTCGGCCTCCCAAAGTGCTGGGATTACAGGCGTGGGCCACCGCTCCCGGCCTCAAACTGCTTTTAAACATGTGGCAGACACAGCTATGTGGCTTGTTCTTCCTCGCCCACAAAACTCTAATCATGTGCTTCAGAGGATGCTGTATACAGTACTTTCCGGTCCCTAGGAGTGAGTCTTGATTTGGTGAAATCAATCATGGAATTTATATTCCCTTTGCCTGTCATTGGATCCGGCATAGGCACATGACACAATTCTGGGCAATGAGATATGACAGAAAGTCTGCTGGGAAAGTTTATTTTTCAAAGAAAGGGAGAGAACATTCCTTTCCCCCACTGTTTCTGAGAGAGAAACAAAAACACCTGATTCCTTGATGATGTCCTGAAACCACTGGCATTAATGAATCTAAAACTGATATAAGTCATGACTTCTTGTTACATGAGATGCTAAAGTTTTCTTCTTGTTTCAGTAACTTCTGGTTGGATTTTTGTTGTAGTTGATGGCGCTACTTTCAGCCAGATGCAGGAGACCAGCATACCCTAAGCTGATCAGTTTACCCATTAGAAACTCGCTTTTCCTTTTCACTGATTCAACCCTCTGCTAAATGTTACTTCTCTTGTTCTGGTTCCTCTGCTTCATCAAGAATGGAGGTTAACCTAAGACCTAAGACATGACAATGCACTTAGTCACTCTTTCCAAACATACACATGGGGGGAGATGCAAAACAACTTTGAAAATGAAAGAAAGCAATTACACAATGCAATACCTTGACTATTCTGTCCTATCACCCTTCCTGGTCCTTTGGTTGGGAGGACTTAAACTCTTATGGTAGGGTGGAGAGATGAAAATAAACATAAAGGAAAAAAGTGTAGGCAAGCCCACGGGAAATTATGTAAATTCTTCCGGATTCACAGCAGTGCTAAAATTCTCTGGTAATTCCCACAGGAGCCAAGACTACCTCTGAAACAGTCTAACTGTTGGAAACCACCAGTGTCTGGCAGGAAGCCAACTATAACAAGGGCAAAAGATATGCCGTTTCGGAGAGTCTGGACCAATCCCAGGGACCCAGGCCAGCCTGTGGCCAAAGTTGTGAATATGCAAAAACTGTCACCAGTCTCCACTCCCTTTCCCGTTCCCTTCCTAGTCCCCTTCTTTTTCTAGCCCCGATCTTTTTCTCCCTGCTCCTCCTCCCACTCCTCCTTCTCCATCACTCACTCAACAATTCATATCCTGCTTGCCTGATGAGCACAGAAAGTACTAAGCCGCCTACCTTAGGACACTTGCATTTCAGCAGGGAGCTCTTACACGCCCAAGGTAATGCTCCTCTATTGCTAGAAATTCAGGCTTCGAGGCTGGCTGTGGGAAGCATGTCTGGTCTCAGGCACAGTACTTCTTGTCCCATGCAAAGTCAGCTGGTGGGAAGCGGGGCGGGGGATCCAAGGAAAAGAAGGGGACTAGGAAGGGAAGCGGGGATTCAAAGACTGGATTCCCAGCTCTCACTGCCAGCCAGTGGGGATGTACAGGGTCACAAAGACATTGCCTCAAATGTGGAGCTGTCCTCTGCTAGCTCATACAGGACCTTGTCATGCTGACTTATGATCCACGGATCTCAGTTAGCCAGAATCCAGCATAGCCTGATATTTAGCAGGTGCTGTTTATGGAACGAATGAACGAACAAACATCTGTTCATATACACAGACACCATGACTATCTTGTTCCCCATTGTATCCTCAGCACCCAGTCCAGTGCTTAGGCTGGAGTAGGAAGAGAGTAATGATTCATTAATTGACTGAAAGAGGGCGTCACAAGAAAGGGACTTGCATCTATGCTGCAACGACATCTTTATTGCAAGGGCAAGAAGCACATCCCAGACCTTTTTGAAAACATCAGGGATGGAGGTGGGAGGCAGGGCAAGATGGAGGAAATTTCTGGGAGTACAGCTATCTAGCTGTCATGGTTCAACTATGGTTTCAATTTTCTAGGGTTTCTTTTTCTTTTCTTTCTTTTTTTTTTTTTGGAGACGGAGTTTCTCTCTTGTTTCCCAGGTTGGAGTGCAACGGCATGATCTCGGCTCACTGCAACCTTCCACTCCCAAGTTCAAGCGATTCTCCTGCGCCAGCCTCCGAGTAGCTGGGATTGCAGGCGCCTGCCACCTCGGCCGGCTAATTTTTGTATTTTTAGTAGAGACAGGGTTTCACCATATTGGCCAGGCTGGTCTCGAACTCCTGACCTTAGGTGGTCTACCTGGCTCCGCCTTCCAAAGTGCTGGAATTACAGGCATGAGACACCACCGCGCCCAGCCTTCTAGGGATTCTTAACCTGGGGCTCATAGGTGGGGCTTCAAAAGATCCATGAATCCTCCGACTGTTTAATCAAGCACCGGTGTCAGTAGCTGTATGTGCATTTTTCTGGAAGAGGATCATGGCTTTCAATGAGTTTCAAAAGGCTGAGACTGCTGGAGACCTGCACTGTCCAAAGGGTAGCCATTAGTCCGGTGTGGCAATTTAAGTTTAGATTTAAATTAAAATTTCAGTGCCTTACTTACACTAAGCTACACATCAAGTGCTCAACAGCCACGACCTACAGGACAGACCAGATAGAGTACACTTCCATCACTGCAGAAAGTCTGATGGGACAGATATCTGTATTGGTAGCATTACCACCTGAATACAGGTAAGATTGGATCCAACTAGTGCTTTTGTAAAATGAGTTGCCAACATTTAGAAATAAAACATAAAAATCTAAAATCCTGATTTCATTTGGGAAACAGGACTATCTACCAGCGTGGGGCCTGCGTTCCCCTGGCAGCTGGAACGCACGGTACTGCTCCCTTTAGAGGGACTCTCGGTCATATAGAAGTTTCCCGCTTGACCCTCCTTGACGACTGACAGTGGGACCCTCGTTTCCAGGGGACTTAGCCGTCTTGGTCTCCTTCCAGGCTCGCGTTTGTAACCAGACTCCAAATTTTGCTAAATGGGGTTAAACTGGGTTTGAGAGCACATTTTAGAGCAGGGTCTAGGGGTCAGTTGGAAGTTGAGGAGGGGCAGTGCCTCCTTCCTTACAGTTTTCCGGAACTGTAGGAAGTCAGAGAGAATTTTATCCTGAACATCTGTTGCTTGACAAAGAAGTTCTTCCCAGTCCTCCTCCGAGCTCTCCAGTCCCCAGCCCAGTTCGCCCGGGCCCGCCCCTAGCAACGAGATCGCGGGGAGGGGCCGAGGCGAAACATTAGCCCCGCGCCCACCACCCCGGCTGGCGACGTGGCTCCGCGGCCCCGGCCTCCCCCGGCAGCGCAGCGACCAATGGGCGCGTGAGCGGGACCGCCCGCAGCTTCCCAGCCCGAGGCCCCGACGCGCCTCTCTGCTCCGGCTCGGGGCGGGCACTGGCGGAGGGACTGGGCCGTCCCCTCCTCCGCGCCGGCCCCGGCCCCAGCCCCGCCGCCGTCGCCGCGCTCCAAGCCCCCATTCCCGAGCTGCCGCTGTTGTCGCTTGCTCAGCGCCTCCCTCCCGGCCGCCCTCTCCTCCGGACGATGGCGCGCGGTGGCCGTGGCCGCCGCCTGGGGTTCGCCTTGGGACTGCTGCTGGCGCTGGTGCTGGCGCCGCGGGTTCTGCGGGCCAAGCCCACGGTGCGCAAGGAGCGCGTGGTGCGGCCCGATTCGGAGCTGGGCGAGCGGCCCCCTGAGGACAACCAGAGCTTCCAGTACGACCACGAGGCCTTCCTGGGCAAGGAGGACTCCAAGACCTTCGACCAGCTCACCCCGGACGAGAGCAAGGAGAGGCTGGGGTGAGGCCGCGGCCAGGTCCCCCCGGGGGGCGGCGCAGGTGTCCAGGGGCCGTCTGGGCGGGAGCCACGCGGGATACCACCGCCAAAGCGAAAGCGAAATCGCGCGCGCGGCGCCGAGGGCGGGGGCCTGCCCGACTCGGCGCCGGGGCTCAGGCTGAGTTGCCGGAGGGCCCCGGGACCCCAGCGTGGAGATCGCCGCCGCGCCCCGGCCTGGGTGGTTTCTCGCGGGGAGGCGAGAACGTGGCAGCGGCCGCGGTAGCCAGGACGGCGAGGGCCCGCCCCCTCCCCCGGGTTGCATCAGAAGGGAAGGGAGAGAGTGCACAAAAGAAGAGTTTGTCCACAGTGGCCTGTTAGTGACATGAGTTCCTCCCTACCCTCTCGCAGTTTCTCTCTGATCCCCCACTTCCGGCGAGAAGGGCTTGAGACACTCGTTAAGAAGGTCTCAGGGATGAACATGAATGGATAAAAGATGAAGGGGCAGGCGAGTGACAGGCTTGCTTCCTAGTCTCGGCCAGGTGGTCTTGCCTTTTGCCTAATCGCCCTGTAAATCTATCGTAAGGAGGCTGGGCGCGGTGGCTCACTCCTGTAATCCCAGCACTTTGAGAGGCCGAGGCGGAGGGATCACCTGAGGTCAAGGGTTCGAGACCAGCCTGACCAACATAGGGAAACCCCGTCTCTACTAAAAATACAAAAATTAGCCGGGCGTCGTGGCACACGCCTGTAATCCCAGCTACTTGGGAGGCTGAGGCAGGAGAATCGCTTGAACCCGGGAGGTGGAGGTAGCAGTGAACCGAGATTGCGCCACTGCACTCCAGCCAAGGCTAGAGTGAGACTCCATCTCAAAAATAATAAAAAATAAAATCTAGTGTAGGGATACAAAAATCCGGGGACACGCAGTTTCCGATTGGAAACACGAAGGAGCAGGAATGGAAACGGGTGGCCTGAAACGTTTCTGTTGGCAGCAGATGTCTGCATAAGCACTCAGTTCTTTGGCAACTGATTTGTTGGGGGCAAAAAGCTGGAGGGTGCTCTTGGTGGTGGAGGATTTTCACTTGGGCTGTTAAAGGCAGTTGAGTCAGGAACCAAACCCGGGAAACAAAACTTTGGCACATTTCAGTACACCCTCCCCGGGTCCCCCTGAGGAGACACTTGGGCATTGTGTGGAGATATCTGCTGGTCCTTGCTCAGAGGACCCAGCAGGCAGCCTGGTCCCAGATGGAGGCAGGGCTGGGGAAGAAACCAGCAGTCCTGTCCACTGGGCACCAGGTCTCAGATCTCCCTGAACCTGATTCCTGGGGGTGGAGGATCTTCACGTTCTGCCACATGAAAGAGAACACAGCCATCCCTGTGCTCCTGGGGCCCTCCAAAGGCCAAAGTGTTTCATTGGAATATGAGGATAATTATACCTATTGTGTAGGTGCACCATCTGCCTGCTCTGATAACAAGACCTTTGAACTTCAAAGTCACCTCCAAACAATTACCTTTTATCTTGCACAGTACTTTCTCTTCTCGGTTAGGACTTAACAATGGGGGCCATTGATGAGTTCAGTCAATTGTATTGCTTTGAGGCACTTGGAGACTGATTTATTCTGGAGCCCTGAGTGGTAGCCACATTGTCACTGGAGAGGAGGCAGGGAGAGGTTTTGGGATTTGGAAAACTTTATAAGGTGTGGTCCTACAGCTTCCAGTTAATGCCTTCATCATGACAGTTCAGCCTATAGTGAGAACAAGTGACAGTGGGGTTGGTCTGGATTTGATCCTTGTATCAACACCTTGACTTCATTCATTTATTCATGCAACAAACATTTGAATGGCTACTGTGTACCAGGCCCCAGTTTAGACAACTGGAAGATACAAAGATGAAACCTTATGCTCTAGGCATCAAAGTGCTTATAAGCAAATGTGGAGGAGAGAAGCACAAACTAGCCATTATGCACAATTGCTGCAATGATGGCCTATAAAACCTATGGTGAGCACATCCAGGAGAAGGAGCCACCAGGGCTGCAGGTTAGAGAGAGGGGATTAGGGCTGTCACCTGATCAGTTTGTAGGATGACTTGGAGGTTGCCAGGTGTACAGCAGGGGAAGGCCTTCCTGAAGAGAAAACAGCCCATTTCTAAAGGGTTTGAAAAGTGTTCTGGGGCCTGAGGGGTGGTGAGTCTGCAAAGGGGCAGGGAAGGGAAATGAGAGGTGGGAATGGAGGGGAAACCAAGGACAGAGCAGGAAGGACCTTGGTGAGATGGAGATATGTTATCCTGTACGTTGTCAAAATGTCATAATCCCCAAAATTCACTGGGAAAGTCAGGCTGGCAGGAGGCAGTACGCAAAGAACATAATCGAGGTATAGACTAGACCAGTGGCAGGGGAGAGGGGGTAAATGCCAAAGGGGCTTGGTCTCTTCGGATTCCAGGAGGCGATGTATCTATACACCAGTGGGAGGTAGAACTGGCAGCTCTTGCTCTTGACTCAGCAAGGGGGAGAGGAGGGAGGTAGGAATCAAGGGGACATCTGGGTCTCTGGCCTGAGCCACCAGATGAGTGATGGATGCACCATTCGCTTGTAGGTTAAATCTGGGGTAGAGGCGGGGTAGGAGGTGCTGGAAATTATGGGTCCAGTTTGGGATGGGGCTGTGTGTGAGAAGCTGCCCCTCTGTCCACAGCTTGTTTCAGTGGTCCCCTCCATGATTGGGCTGAGGAGGAATGAGTGTGGCTGGATCTAGGCAACTTTGTCACCATTACCTGTCAGTCTTGAAAATGTGACAGCTCTAAGGCCCCTAAAGACACCTGGGCCAGAGGTTTGCAAAGTGGGAACCCGTAGGCTGCATGCATTCACAAATATGCCACACAGTGTAAATTACTTGCCCACATTTAAAGTTTGAATGATTTCACATACAGACCCCCATATCTGGCTTCTCTTGACACCTTTATTCCCATGTGTCAGTCATCCTCTGCAGCAGAGTTGGTCAGCCCTGTTTGGCGGCTAGCAGGGTATCTCCAAGTGGCAATAGGTCCTATTGAGAGGTTTTTCTCATTCTGTTACCTGTTGGTGTTGAGAACAAATGATGATGGAGTTGGTCTGGGTTTGCTCCTTGTATCAACACCTTGATTTCATTAATTTATTCATGCAACAAACATTTGAATGGCTTCTGTGTAGCAGCTACCATCCGCCACTGATCTAGATTATCATCTTTAGTGAGGAAAGGCATGCATTTTCTCCTTTATTCCACACAACATTCCTTGTGAAGTAGGTGTTCAGTTTACACATGGAGAAACTCAGGGAGTCAATACACTTGCCCAAGATCACGCAGATAATGGGGACCAGAGGGAGGACGGGGATCCAGGTGTTCTGATGGAAGTGCTGGGCTTCATCTCCACCCTAGCTGCCTTTCCCAGGATCTCATTTGAGATTGTTAAAGAGAAGGTTAAGATCTTATTTATTCTTACAACAAATATTTATTGAGTGCTTACTATGTGTCAGGCTGAGCTACGTCCTAGATGTTTATTTGGCATAGACTAGATGCTATCCTTTCCACAAAAGAGGATTGTAGTCTGATGTCGTTAGCCTGAGATTCTGTTTCCCAGTTGGCTTTGGGTAACCTGTTGGCATGTCTCCACTGTGTCCCCAGGATTGGAGCAGTGCTTGGCACATACCTGGGCTCAACACCGCACAATGTTAAAATAATTCTGCTGTGTCTGACTATGATTTCCTGGGGGAAGAAGCCTGAAGACGCTTGAAGTTTAGTGGTTTAGTCTTTTTTTTTTTTAAGACACGTTCTTGATTTGTTGCCCAGGCTATGATGCACAGCGGTGCAATCATAGCTCACTGCAGCCTTGACCTCCTGGGCTCAGGCAGTCCTCCCACCTCAGCCTCCTGAGTAGTTGGGGCTACAGGCATGTGTCACCGTGCCTGGCTAATTTTTAAATTTTTTGTGGTGTCAGGATCTTACTATGTTGCCCAGGCTGCTCTCAAACTCTTGGCCTTCTACCTCAGTCCTCCCACCTCAGCCTTCTGAAGCATTGGGATCACATGTCCAGCCTATCTTTTAGGAATGAGGCCTGTTAAACGTGCAAATGAAGGGGCACTTTCAAGCTGTTAGTGATGTTTACACCTTCCTGAGAAAGAGGAGCTTGGGCTCTTGGGTTCAGGTAGGAGGTGGAGACATTGATTATTCACTCCTCCCCGTCTCGTGTACACCCTCCCCCCACCTAAAAAAAAGTTATAGGAGATTTTCTCTGTCAAACTACTGATGAATTTGTTTCCCACTTTTTATTAATCAAAGCTTAATTGCCAATCAGAAGGTCTGTTGAAAAGTGAGAAAGTTTTGCCACTGAAGCTGATAGAATTCCAGCCCCAAAGAACGAAATCTAGAGTTAGCCTGTATGACCTCCTCCCAGGTAAATGGACTACAAGGGTGAAACTTTTTTAAACACTGGGAATAGCCTGGGGGTGCTTTTGAAGTTCCCTACCGGAATGCTATCCTGGTTTGGGACCGTCTGATCTAGAGATGACAAAAGTGAGTTCCCAGCCTGAAGTTTGCTCTGGGCTAGCATTTAGGGTACCTCAGTGGAGTTCAGTGGGAAGTTCCTGAAACCTAGGCCAGCCGTGGAGCTGGTATAGGAGTCTTTACCCTAAGAGCAAAGGGTTTAAGGTTCCTAGAGCGGATCAGCTGGTCAAGTTTCGTGAGTAGATTCCATGATGTCAAGGCTCCTTCAGCCCTGACATTTGTGCTGTGTCCACCATCTGGTGTCCTCTTGCTTTAAGTGTCAAGTTTTTGCGTCCACCGTGGTGGGATTTAAAAAAACAAAACAAAACCCACTTATCTTTTGATTTACATACAATTTTCCACTTTTTGCATTGAACCTAAGCCAGAAGACACGAATTCTCACCCCAGTTTTGCCAAATACTGGTTGTGTAATCTTAGAAAAGTTATTCCATTTCTCTGGGCCTCAGTTTCCATTACTCCAAAATGAGGCTGTTGGACTACAGCAGGGAAGATTAATAGGTTTCATCTTACAGATCAGCTCTGATGCATTGGTAGTGGCCATCACCAGAGCACAGTGCTGAGAATTCTGAGAGCACCTCTAGTTTTATCAGGACAGAGGGGTACAATCCATTAGCAGTGTCTGCCATCGGCACTGGTCGGGGGAAAGCACATCAACTGTGAAAGCCTAAACTTGAAGATTCCTTCCAGCCTCCTTAGATCATTGATTCTGTTGTAGTTGTTTGTGCATTTTAGATTGTGCAGGTGTTTGATCTTTTGCTGGACCAGCATCACACAAAGCCTTAATAATAGCCTTGTGCATGTGTGTAGGTTTCTTTTCTTTTTCTTTTTCTTTTTTTTTGTACTGCAGAAAGATTGTTGATCGAATCGACAATGATGGGGATGGCTTTGTCACTACTGAGGAGCTGAAAACCTGGATCAAACGGGTGCAGAAAAGATACATCTTCGATAATGTCGCCAAAGTCTGGAAGGATTATGATAGGGACAAGGATGATAAAATTTCCTGGGAAGAATACAAACAAGCCACCTATGGTTACTACCTGGGTAAGAGGTGCTGCAGGAGCGATGACACAGCGGGGGCCCGGGTCACAAGCTTTTTGTAGACTCTCTCCTCTCTCATCGTATCCACTCCCTTCAGGGAGATGTCACAGCCTCCTAAGTAGAACATGCTTGTATAACACCCTCCTCTGCAAACTCGGAATGTACTGAGTTCCTTACACTGAGTGAAGTTACAGGTGGGAGGGAAGGACCATGAGGGCTAATAAAAAGAATCCCTTAGATTGCGACCCCATCTCAACTTCATCTCAGAGGCACACACGGAGAAGAAAGCAGAAGGGAAGTGTGTCTGTGGTACACTTTCAAAATGCTGCCTAATTCCAGATAGCAAGGATTGAGCGGGCCGGAGCAGTCAGGAAAGGCTTCCTGGTATGGGTGGTTTGGAAACTGGGGCCTTGGAGAATGGATTTATATTTGGAGAAGGTGGGTCAACTGGAGGGGCAAAGATGCAGCAATGCATGCAGTAATGGGAAGGGCTTGGATCCAAGACGAACAAGACCGGGAGAATGAAGAAGTGAGATTACAGAGGTACGGGGTGCAGACCTGCTGGGTGCATGGTGAGGATGGCCAAGAAACAGGCCCGAGGAGAACCAAAGATGCACGCACGCGGCCAGAATCGGGGAGATCTTGAAAGCCAGGCACAGTGTTGAGACAAGATGTTTTGGGTACCAAAGAACCTCTGTATGTTCTAGATCAAAGAATGAGATGATGAAAGCAGAGTTCTGCAAAGAGAAGTATGGCAGTGATATAGTCTAAAGCCCGCACTCTTAACCACTTGCAATAATTCCCCTAATATGCCCTGAGGCCTAGATTACGGGGTGGCTTGAGGGAACTGATATTAGAGGCATTCTGACATAAAATGTTTTAAAGAACTCAGTAGGTCGGGACCTTTTTTCCCTGTGTGTACCATTTGAGCATGAAGGATGAGTGATCTGGCAGGAAACGCCTTTCTTGGCAGCACAGTTGAAAAACGTTTCTGCATATATACATCCTGCAGGAAACCCCGCGGAGTTTCATGATTCTTCAGATCATCACACCTTTAAAAAGATGCTGCCACGTGACGAGAGAAGATTCAAAGCTGCAGACCTCGATGGTGACCTGACAGCTACGCGGGAGGAGTTCACTGCCTTTCTGCATCCTGAAGAGTTTGAACACATGAAGGAAATTGTGGTTTTGGTAAGATAAGTGAAGGGCCTGGGCTGGGAAAAGACCAGGGAGAAAACTGCCTCCAAATCTTGTCTCTTCCAAAGAGAGAACATTTTTCAGCCTGAAGGGAATTGGAGAAGGATTCCAAAGTAGAGTTTGTTGGAATACCTGTCTACCCAGTAAATTAGTCAAGTCAGGCTGGCTGCTGTAACAAATAGCCCCCAGTTATAGCCATTTAACAGTAGCAAAGTTTGTTCCAGTCAGATGGACCTCCCAGGCTATTCTCTGAGCACAGTTGGGTACCCAGTTCTCCTCTAAGCACTCCTGCTTGTGCTCTGCCATCTTGTAGCTTCAAAGTCATCCTGGCAACACCCAACTGGCTGACAAAGGAAAAGAGAGGAAATGAGAAGATAGAGTCTTTGTTTACTGTTCTGCCCAGGGAATGACACATCCCCTTCTCTTATGTTACACTAGTCCCTCCTAGATATGAAGAGGCTGGGAAATACAGTTTAGATATGTGCCTAGAAAGAGCAAATAGGGGCCAGGCACAATGGCTCATGCCTGTAATCCCAGCACTTTGGGAGGCCAAGGAGGTGGATCATGAGGTCAGGAGTTTAAAACAGCCTGGCCCACATGGTGAAACTCTGTCTCTACTAAAGATAGAAAAGAAATTAGCTGGGCATGGCGGCACGCAGCTGTAATCCCAGCTACTCGGGAGACTGAGGCAGGAGAATCGCTTGAACCCGGGAGGCGGAGGTTGCAGTGAGCCGAGATCGTGCCATTGCACTCCAGCCTGGGCGACAGGGTGAGATTCTGTCTCAAAAAAAAAAAAAAAGGAAAGAGCAAATGGCTTAAGTGAGCAACTAGCTAGTCTCTGCCCCATTTTTCAGTTTTAAGGGACTTGGGAAAAGAGTAAGAAATGGGATGAATTGGATTGTTAAAACTGTGTGGAAATGTAAAGTAAAAATTATGGCTGGAAGGGATGCTACCCTTAGGGGGTAGGTCTTTGGAGGGTGGGTGGATCAGGCCCTAGGCTTTGAGGAGTGACTCTGCTTGTAAGGCCTCAGAATGTAGTTGCTTTCCATAGTGTCTTGTTGGGTCCCAAATGTCTTCATTTTCCATGACAATTAAATAAATGCCATCACCTGTTTTCCTGGGCAGATGCACCAAGCCAGTTCCAACTGTTTCAATCCTGGGAAACAGATGGCTAGAGCTTTTGTTTACACGAGCTGTAGATGGTTTTAGTTATCCAGGTGGTGGAAGGGTCAGCTCATGCTTCATCCTCGTGATCGCCATGACTGTAAGGACTGGGCGGTGGCTCCAGGAATCATTCCTCTACCACTCACCATCCAGGTAGTGATAGCTAATGTGGCAGAGGACAGTGCAGGTGGGGAATGATCCACAGTGGATGACGAGCCTTTGGGAGTGGCTCTCTGCTCTCAGGTTTTCTCTTTGGTTTGGCCCAGGATGCCTCTGAGTTGCTGTGCCAATGAACAGTAAACTCATTTAATTATTGACCCAATCCAAAAAATGTAAATAAGAGGTCAAGTATACTAAATACAGAGCATAATACATTAAAAAATCAGTTATACTTTTATTTTTGAGTTGACCACTGTTTCACATTTCTCTGACACCAACTCAGTATTCATAGTCCTGTTAGCACTGGAGTCTATTCTTGAGGTCATGTAATCCAGTGGTTCTCAAACTGGTTTTCTCGCATGTTCCCCAGTGGGTGTTTTGGTTGGATGGTGGAGTTGGTTGGCCTGGCAGGGCCTGATATCATCAGAGTACCTCTGGGGTTACAGGTACATCTTGCTTTGAAGAAAGTGTTCTGCTCTTGAAATTGGGGTGGGGGATTAGGAACAGAAACTATTGCCTGTTTTTTACAAATAAGAAACTAGTTCCCAGGGAAGTAAGGAGATGAGCCAGAAGTCACCAAGCATTCAGCCGTAAAAGCTGGATAAAGGAGGACAATAGAATTCTCAGACTTCCTTAGAGCACATGGCCATCTTGCATTCTGTTTCACCCTTTGCTTCCTAGGAAACCCTGGAGGACATCGACAAGAACGGGGATGGGTTTGTGGATCAGGATGAGTATATTGGTGAGTGCTGACCTAGAGTCTTGCTCAGCTTCCCGACTGGGCCACATGCCCCCCCACCCACACGTCTGGCTACTTTCCCCAGACGTCTCTTTTAGCAACAGCTGCAAGTCTGTAAGTCACTCCTGTGAACTTCCAGCCTGCTTGTCCCATCAACCCTAGTGGTGTAGTATCAGGGAAGTATTATTAGACCTTATTCAGTGGAAAAGGCTGGCCCTACACAAGGCTGGCCAACAGTTGGCCCCAGGCCTCTGAGAGGTGCCCTTCGTCACACTGCCTGGTTTTACCTTTGCAAAAGGGCATTGGAGATCCCATAGATTTACAGTGAAGATAGAAGAGACAGTGTCAGGGCAAAAACTCTAAAATTGGACGGGCTCAATGGGGCCTAAAAGGTGTGAGTAGATGCAGCTGTGATTAACAGAACTGTTTATGTGTCTGAGCTCTTTGCAGAAAGGCATTCTTCTTAGAGAGATAAATGTTTTACAGAGTGCACAATTGCCCAATAATATTGTCATTTTGTGCCCCTCGTTTCCCAACCGAAGGATGGGAGTCCCATAGAGTCAAATTAATATATTTGGGTCTGAACCCACCATTGCTGTTTAGAGCGCTTCCTGGTAGCTCCAAATCCCCCCAGTCCAACCCCTGCTGGAAAGGACCAGAGCAGGCAACAAGGGCAATTCCATTTGATCCTTACCACCTGCTATGGCACATGGCTCCAGCTGCAGGCTCCCTTCTCATGGCAGCTCTTTTCCCAAGTCTCGATAAAGTAAAATCTGGAAAATCATTTGATTTAGGTGTTGACCTATGACAAGAGGAATGAAATATGTATAATTTTTGTACAGATTTTTAATCGAAGCCATTAATTACCTTTAAATGTAAAACCCAGAGCCCGAGTTGCTGTCTGTCTCTGGTTTTGTGGTTGTATTACTTTGCCACCCCAGACACAAGAACAAGTGCCTTCAGCAATGAAGAGCAGAGTTTCCTCTAATCATTAGAAATTATGTTTGATCGTGAGCCGAACACTGTTCCTCGTGTGTCATTGGTAACAGACAACGTAACTCTCGCCACAGTAATTAAAGTGATGTTGGTGGCACTACCCTGATAGAATGACATATGCTGACAGCTCCCTCATCAGAGGAAGCAGTAGTGCCTTCCTCTTGCTGGGTCCACATGCGAGGTCACGTTCAGAGGCGCAGACCTTTCACCATGGCACTGGGGATGAAATGAGACTGACAGCAAAGACTGCATGGTTAAAACAAACAATGTAGTGCTTTTGATTGAAAGTGTGTGCTCTGCCCAGCCCTCCGGAACTGTACATTGAAGTGGTGCAAAGTCAGGGGCAGAACTCTTTGAGTGGCTTTGCCTAGAAGCAGCATCCCATTCTTTACACTGAATAGAGAGAGGGAGGTGGAGGCGTTGCGCTTGAAAATCAAATACGTACTGACTCACAGGCAGAGGAACCCAATGTATTGACTCGTCATTTCACTTCTTGGGGAGGCGACAAGTGGAAAGTGGGTGGTGGGGGGTGTAGTAGGAAGGGCACTGGAATTAGGAGCCCTAGCTTCTCAACCAATTAGCTGTGTGACCCTGGGATAATCATGTAATGGCTTTAAACCTCAGCTTCCTCATCTGTAAAATGGGAAAAAAAAGTTAGCCCATTCTTGCAGGATTCGATGAAGCTTGAATTAGCTAATACATATTAAACTCTTTCTCAAAAACAATGTAGACATGTCAGTTAGGGGTCTACCGTGTAGTCAAGGGTCTTGTCTCTTTTTTTCCTTCTCTTACAACCTGCTCCCTTCACCACCTGACATTTCCAAGCTCTGCTTCCATTACAGAGAAACTGCCTGCAGAGTATCTCTCTTTTCCAAGAGCTACTGACACACACACAATGCAAAAACGTTTCCTTTTTCTTTTCCTTGCCATTTTGTAAAATGGGGATAATGACCCATCTTGTAGAATTGTTATGAGAATGAAATAAAATGACAAGTGAAAGCCCTTTGGAAATGATATGAACAATCGTACTAAACACAGTGGCTGAGACTCTGGGTTGAAAGCAGAGTGGCCATGTTCCTGTGCAGCCTCCAGCTCATATGAGCTGTGGGTCATTGGGTAAGACTTTACCTCATTGTTTTCATCTGTAAAATGGGAATTATAACAGCACTCACTTCGTAAGGTTGTTGTGTGAAAATCAAATGAAAAATGTCTGTAGAGCACTTTATACAGTATCTGGACCACAGTGTTCACTGTTAGTCATTATTATTAGTTTTCGCTTATGTAGTGCCAGTTTGGATTGTAGAGGGCTTTTACGTCAAAATGGCATATTTGATCATAATAGCCCCGTGATTTATAAATTATCGTCTCCATTTTACAGACAAGGAAACTTCAGGCTCAGTCACTGAACTAAGTCAAAAGCCGGGATTTATCTTTCGGCTTCTAAACTCGGTTCTTTCTACTCCACCACGTGGCCTTCATCATGAATAAATTATTGCATCGTTATCCCCAAGAAACTGCCTACCAGCTGTTTGAGTTAGGTCTCTGGATTGGTCATCGCCTTTCCTAAAGCTCAGGAGGTCAAGTTTTTTTGCGGGGAGGGGCGATTTACCTTCCCACTTTCCTTTGTAACCAACAACAACCTTCCCTTCTAGCGGATATGTTTTCCCACGAGGAGAATGGCCCTGAGCCAGACTGGGTTTTATCAGAACGGGAGCAGTTTAACGAATTCCGGGATCTGAACAAGGACGGGAAGTTGGACAAAGATGAGATTCGCCACTGGATCCTCCCTCAAGATTATGATCATGCACAGGCTGAGGCCAGGCATCTGGTATATGAGTCAGACAAAAACAAGGTATTTCCCATTCTTCTGGAATCACTGATTGAAGGGAGACAGTTTACATAAGATTGGTTTGGTTTTTTTTCTCGGCGATAGCGTTGACCCATGTCACCATGTCTTTATTGACTTTTCCTTCTTGTGGAGGCCTGTAAACTTGAGCTAATACCATGATAACCCACAGTAAAGTTATTAGGCCCGAACTTTCCTGGAAAGTCAGCTATGAGCCACAGACTTACATTAAGTCACACTTGCTAGGACTGCAGAACTTTGTGGGCAGGACACGATTTAAGAAGTATACCCCGTGTTGCCCTAGGATCAGCTTATTTATCCATTCATTGTCACCAGATATTTATCAAACATCTGTGATGTGTCAGGAACAAGGAAGCCCATCCCATTAAAGCCCAGACATCCTCAGGCAAACTCAGGTTTCTGGCTCTAATGCCTAGTACTTCGGTATCTATTGATAAACATTCAAATAAACAAATCAATAAATTTAGAAAAATTTCCTGCCTATTCCCCGCTTTGCTGATTGCCCCCAAATTCTCAGGTTATGCCAATAGTTAGGTTAGGCAGTGAGGCCATAAGAGGGAAGTGGCATTCTTGAGGGCCTATTTTGGGAAGACCAACACTGCTTGTGGACACGAATGGATTCTAGCTTCTGAATTACTCAGGGACTTCCCTGACGCATGTTAGCACAGTTTTCATAGCAAGAGGCTGTTCCAGTTTGGAGTTTTGCAGTGCAGTCATGGTAGATGAAGGAGGTGCCCAGTAGCTTCTGAATTACTAAATATAGTATTTTAAACATTGCAAATCAATGAAATGACATGAACATCATGCTAAACTAGTACAGTTATCAGAGCTTCCGTGACAGAGCTCTTTCATCTCTTCTATAGGATGAGAAGCTAACTAAAGAGGAAATATTGGAGAATTGGAACATGTTCGTTGGAAGCCAAGCTACCAATTATGGGGAAGATCTCACAAAAAATCATGATGAGCTTTGATAGACACTCACCAGAATATGGCAGACTGTCATAGGCATTCTGTTATTGTCTTGGATTGTTGCTACAATTGTCTAATTTACAGCAGTTGTGTTCCCACAAAAAGCAAGTTTGTACCTCGGATTGGGGTATAAAAATTGTTTTTCGCTCAGTATTTACTGGAAAATGGACATCACTATTCTTTCAGTAAGATTTCTCTCAAAACACATGAAAACCTTGGTAAATTGCAGTTCTCTCTGGGGATATCTTGGTACAACATGACTTTTTAAAAGTTTTGTTTTTTTTTTTCCCCCCATTAAAACTTAAAGGGGAAGAAAACTTGAAAAACCCCTGTTCTTCAGAAGTTGAGTGGGTTGGGGGAGGCAGTGATACGAAGTGACTGCTATGTATTTTCACTACCAGATTTTTTTATATTTGCCACTGTTAAATAGTTGGAAAGGGGAAATTCTGATTAAGCAAAAGTGGTATCATCCTAGGTAAGCTTATTTCAGAACAAGTCTAATATTTCAGATTCTTTCTTCTCGACTTTATACTCTGAGCTGTTCCTTACTGTAAGTGGTGTGTATGAAACCTCCATGCATTTTCCAGTATGAATCTGCTAATATGCACAATAAATCCATGTCTTTGTTTGTTTTTCTATTAAAAAGCAATCAAGAAAGATAATGTGAAAAAAGAAAGGAATTTAGAGGTAGAGAAAAGATGAATGTCAGACATTTGAAAAACTATAGTAAAATGATGAACACTAAATATACTTGAGAAAACTTTCTTGATATGCCAGTGAGGTAGGCCTGATCTTTGAAATAGTGAATAGGAATACAATGCATTTCCTCAATGATCACTGATTAGAATGAGGTGGTGGGATCCTTGGGAAGCCAAACAGAGCGGAGTTCTGGATCATGTCCCATCCAGTCCAGTGAATCCACGACCCTCGGACCTGTCCCCACAGAACAGCTTATACCATGGAATGAGGACAAGGTGATATTCTGAGCTGTGGACTGAACTGGCAGACACAACCTGTACAGATTGAAATTTCACCTTGTAAGGAGAAAGTGAATGAAATAAAGGATCCCCCTAAGGATTCTCTACTGTGTCCTGTGGTGTTTGACTTCACAGATGCTATTTGTGACATTATTATTCGTATAGTATAGAACGGTGGGGTTGGATTCCGTGAATAAGATTATAAAGGTTCTGTTTTTTTTATCCAGTTACTAGAATGTTCAGAATAGACTCGTATTTACTAATTTAATAATATGCTTAATGCCCTTTCTTCTGTAGGTCATTTTAACTATAAAATCTTCCTGAAAAAGGTTTCAACTGGAAAATCCAGACTTCTTCCCTGGGCCTACAAGGCCCTGCAGGAGGAGGTCTAAGGGATCTGGCCCCTACCAGCAGTATCATCATCTCCTCACCTCTCTCCCTTTCACATCCCCTATATTCTGGCTTCACAGACTTTCTAGTCCTCAGACACACCGAGGTCATGCCCAGGTTGGGCCCTTTGCACTTGCTGCCCCCTCACCTTCAGAATACCCATCTCTCACACCCTCGGGTAACATGATGCTTCCTCAGGGGGGCCTTCCAGACCCCACTATTTAAAGTAATCCCAACTTGAATCCTGGTTTAACCTCCCCATTTTATTATTGTCATGCATTACCGTTTATATTCATTTCCATGCCTTCTGTCCAAATTGCCGCAAAGATTTACAGTGACAGAAACTTACACGGTTCTGGAGGCCAGGGTCTGAAGTCCAGGTGTCAGCAGGGCTGCTCTGCCTCTGAAAGCGCTAGGGAAAGTGCCTCCTTGTTTCTTCCAGCTTCTGGTGACTCCTTGGAGTTCCTTAGCTTGTGACTACATCACTCCACTGCGTCATCTCTGTCTCTGTCTTCACAAGGCCTTTCCTTTCTCTGTGTCTCTCCTTGGTGTGTCTCTTATAGGACACTTGTCATTTGATTTAGAGCCTACTTGGATTATCCAAGATGATCTCATCTTGAGGTCCTTAATTATATCATCCCTTTTTCCAAGTAGAATCACATTCACAGTTTCCAGGAGTTAGCAGGTGAATATGTCTTTTGCAGGGGTGGGGGCCGCCATTCAAGCTAACCTACTACACCACTTGACATTATATTGTTTGGACATTGCTTGTCTCTCCCAAGCTAGAATATAAACCGTGAGACCAACAGTCTCGTTAGTTCTGATTTACTGCTGCTTCCCAGGACGTAGAATAGTAGAGTCTAGCAGCAGTAAATGCTCAGGAATTATTTGCTGAATGAGTGAGAGGCTGATGGCTTTAATCAAAGGGAATATCCCGCAGAGGAAAATAATTCTGTAAAAAATATTAAAATAGCTAACAATTGCTAAATGGGAATTTGAGAGATTTGCCCAAGATTCCACGATGATTAAATGGCAAGGTAAGACATCAACTCCAGGCGTTCCTGGCTCCGAAGTTCTCTTCCATTTAGCTTTAAGTTGTGCTGCTCCAAATCTCAGAATTTCATGTTTTATCTTTCTTTGCTCACCCACAGCATATGATAATGTGGTAAGGAAATGAGAAGAACTCCGCTTTACTATAAATAAGCTGATGGCTTTTTTTTTTTTAAGTAATGAGAAGCTGTTTTTTAAAAAATGAGAAAATAATATTGTGTAACCTAATTATAAGCACAACAACTTAAAAGGTGATGACATTATTTTTCACCTCCAAAAAGGAATATAGTTGATTTATTATTATATGTAGTAAGACATTAAATATATTTGGAGCATTAACTTTTTCCTTTCAAGTCAGTGCACATTGGAAGACTAACCCTGAAAGATACTAGAGCTTCTGGGGCTGAATTTAACACTATTTAAAGAAAGAAAACCTTAGCTAGGGGACATAACTGTTAACATGGTGATTTGTAAAACCTTAGATTTCTAATAAGGTCTGACTGTTTCAAGGAAAACATATTTTGTTTCTAGGTAACATTTCAAGTCTGATTATGAGCAAATGCTACAAAATTGATCTGTAATGGGAAATACTGTAATGTCACAAAGCATTATTTAATGCTTAATGTGACTGAAAGCATTAATTGCTAGGAGCCATAGTCTGTCCAAGCAAAACATGAACACACATTTTACACCCCTCGTCTCTTACTGTAGGTTTTCGAATGAATTCAAGTGTCACAAAAATGTAGTTAGAAAATCTGCAATACCTGAAGGTTTTCTTCACCTGCTTGGAATATGGTAGTTGTTCCCTTGTTAACAAACACGTGAGTTGTATCTTTTCAGAAGTGCCCAGCAAACAGTTGCTGTGTGGCTGCTTGTTAGCAGCTCAGCTAAAATGTCTCCTGGAATGAGGTAGTGAGTGGCTGACGGGATTTTTTTTTTTCCTTCTAGATTTATTTTGTTGCTTTCGTAATAAAATCTCAGGTTTCTCTAAGAACATGCAATTGAGATTTGACTGTCTCTGAAGTACTGAAATGAGTTTATAGCAATAGAATTCCCACTAAAAACCAATGAGTGCTATAATGTTCACCACTTTGGCTCACACTGAAGTATTAAGTCTCAGCACTGGCTGGAAAGCTTGTGTCATCAGTAAACTCGTGAGATTTACATGAACTTGGGGCTATTTCCAAAGAAGCCATCCCCATCCTCAATTCTGGTCAGTCCCAGGGTCTGCGGCTGGGGACACAAACCCTCGGTGTAATGCGTCCCACCACCCCATGTGCTTTTAGTACCTCTATAATTTTTCTCACGTAAAATAGAAAATAGAGTCTAATTCTCCCACAGAAGTCTGTCAAAGAAAATAGCTGTAAGGACTGGCTCCCTTCTACCTCAAAGGTGTCTGTGCAGTGAGCACTTACACATTTCATTGCTCCTAGGATAAACACTGATAGCTCTGTACCAGGTACTATGCCAAGCACATACATACATTTCTTTCTCATGTAACCCTCATGGCAGCCCTTGAGATTGGTACCTGTAGGAAAGAGGAGAAGCCAGGTTATATTGCAGTAACAGACAACCCTAACATCTCAGTGGTTTAAAGCAACAGAGGTATAGTCTTTGCTTTTGCAAAGCCAGCTGTGGCCTGGCCAGTTGTCTGTGGCGTGGGAGCTCAGCAAGGCATCTCCACAAGCACCCATATCCACTGAAGACCCCACACAGGCAATCCAATGCTGCCACCTAAAAGTGGCCCCTATCACTCATGCTCACTGACATTGGTCAGTCAAAGCAAGTCATGTGGCCACATCTAACTTCAAGGGAACAGGAGAATGTGATCCTACTGCTGAAAGGACTGGTGAGCAGCATCTGTGGTTACCACAGTGGATTTCCCATCTTACAAATCAGGGAACTAGAAAGGGAAGTAATGCCCAAAGCCACACAACTCACAAATGAGATGACTGTGTAATTGATTGTCCAGACAAGGACACCTTTGCCAATGAAAGGGAGGAGTTTTAATCAATATCTCCCTGAATCCTGGACAACCTGCCCTACCCACTTTGGGACTAGTAAAGACCCATTCCACTCCTCCTCTCGCTATGTTCCTCCCTAAGGGTTGAGAAGTCCATGGGCCAAAGGATTTTGCCCTTTCAGAGCCAGTGCCTCCTGCTTCCAGACCATGCTCCAAGTCTCCATATGACTCCAGAACTCTCTGCCCAAATGACCCCAAGTCTCTTCCAAAGCCTGGGTCAGCCTCTTCCCCAGGTATATCTTCCAAAGGGCAAGCAATGTGGCAGGTATACCCACCTCTAGTCCCAAACGATGGCCAATGGGCAAATGTTGGGAGGTGGACTTGATGTAAACCTGCAGGCTGGGGTGTTCACACACACTGCTATGGTTTGAATCTATGAATCACCCCAAAATTCATATGCTGAAACCTAAGACCCAAGACGATGATACTGTAAACAAAAAAGTATTCATCAGATCTCAATCAATTTACAAGTTTATTTTGCCAAGGTTAAGGACGTGCCTGGGAGGAAAAAACAAAACAAAACACAGAATCACAGAAACAGCTTGTGGTCTGTGCCTTTCTCTAAGGATGATTTCAAGGTCTTCAATATTTAAAGGGAAAAATAGGCTGCAGGGGAAAGAGAGAGAGAGGATATGGAAATCCACAGGTTGCAAGGAAAAAAGAGCAGGTAGGGGAATAGTGAATTATGTCTTCCTCTCCTGCTCAGTAAATCGGTATTTTACATACAGTAAGGGGAATATAGAGTAGCTACCTGTGGAAATATTTAACCTTTATCGGTAGGCATCTGCTCAGGAGCAAAAGGAAAGGCAGCCTCTTGCATGACTCAGCTTTCAGCTTAACTTTTCCTTGTGGCAGAACAAATTGGGATCCCAAGTTTTTATTTTCCTCTCAGTATTAAGAGGTGGGGCTTTTAGGAGGTGATTAGTTCATGAGGGCAGGGCCCTCATAAATAGGATTAGTGCCTCTATAAAAGGGCTCAAGAGAACTAACTAGGCCTCCTTTTTGCCCTTCTGCCATGTGGGGACCCAGCAACAAGGCACCATCTTGGAAGCAGACAGCAGCCTTCACCAGATACCAAACCTATCAGGGCTCTGATCTTGGACTTCCTAGCCTACAGAACTGTGAGAAATAAATTTCTATTCTTTATAAATGACCCAGTCTAAGGTATTTTGTTACAGCAACAAAAACAGACTAACACACACACCTACATGGAGCCCATTGGTAGGAAGAACAATAATTGAGTGACCTCCATTTTTTTATTCCCATAATGGGGCCCACAAGTATTAGGGGTGGCCTGCCATGATGCTGGGGCAACCAGGACTGTCTTGGGTAAACAGAGACATGTGGTTCCCCTACTTAGAAATGGCAGATAAGGCTAGGCGCGGTAGCTCAAGCCTGTAATCCCAACACTTTGGGAGGCTAAGGTGGGCGGATCATGAGGTCAGGAGTTCAAGACCAGCCTGACCAACATGGTGAAACCCCATCTCTATTAAAGATACAAAAAATTAGCCAGGGGTGATGGCACACATCACCAGCTACTCAGGAGGCTGAGGCAGGAGAATCACTTGAACCCAGGAGGTGGAGGTTGCAGTGAGCCGAGATCACGGCACTGCACTCCAGCCCAAGCGGGCGATAGTGCGAGACTCTGTCTCAAAAATAAAATAAAATAAAATAAAATAAAATAAAATAAAATAAAATAAAATAAAATAAATGGCAGATAAAGGATACAACTACAGGTCTCTCTAATATAGACCCTAGTCTGTTAATCACTCCACTATACTGCCTCTGATTCAGGAGCCTCTTAGTGGAACCAACAGGGCTATCACCACAATTTTGAAAACTGGTGGGAGAGCATGGTGTCATTTGAAAATTCAGGACTACTGTGATGAGATGTAGAGTTGGTAGCATGGAAAGACAGGTCCAAAGTCCTGGTTGAATTTGAGTTCTAACTCTGCCACTCAGGAGTGCTGTGATCTCGGCAGGTTACCCTCCTCTTCAAGAGCCTGTTCGGTTGTACAGTGGGGATCATCATCATAATATCTAGCTTCTAGAGTAGCTGTGCAGATAAGGTGAGATAATGTATGCGCAAGGAGCTTGAGGACTGGGGAGTGACACACACATAAAAGGATTGCTCCCTGTTGACCCTCCTGAGCAGGTCAAGTGCCAGAGTTCAGGTAATCAATGCCTGCAAACACCAGGGTGCTGTTTAATCATCTTTTCATGCTTTAGAATTACTCATGTGAAGCATTTTTAAAACCTCAAAATCCATCTATCACTAGGTTGAACTGAATGGCCTCAATGACAAAGGAATAGCACTTGGCAATTGTTTTTATCATGGTGAGGGTATTCCAAAGATATTTATACGTGGCAGGGGTTTGGAACTCAATTCCACAGCAGATGGAGAGTCTCCATACATGCAAAAAGCATTCAAGAATCCAGATGGAAATGGTCACTGGAGATTACGTTTTCCAAATCAGGAAACTGAGGCCCAGAGAGATTAAACCCGTGGTTTTCCCTGTGGCACTGAGGTGGAGACAGACCTTGGACTGGAACCAGACTCAGTTGTCTTTTTTAAAATCTCAACTTTCTCATCTGGAAAATGGTGATAATAACACCTGCTGTATAGAACAGTCATGATGATCGATTGAAGCAATGACTGTAAAGCATTTTGTGTCTTTGGCATTGAGAAAATGGCAGCCATTTTTATTGTGATATTTTTATTATGATAAATACATAAGGACCATATTTTAGTAGGGTCCTTATGTATTTCAGCATCAAAGATTTACTTTATTCATAGGTTCTTCTAGACTGCAATCTATGGCATGAGTGACCAACTGAGGTCATGGATTTAACAGAAAAGTGTCAAAGGTTTATTGGTTTGTTGTTTTAAACATATAAAGAAAGCTGGCTTTACTGCACCAAAGTTTACATCTTCTGTAAAAGGGAGGTCTGAAGAGTACCTACCTCATAAGGTGGCTGCAAGGGCTCAGAGAAGAAAGCCCTTAGCCCCGAGCCCTGATGCAAGAAGGCACTTGATCAGTGGAGCTAGATGACTCTGTTATAAAAAGTATTAATGAATTGACATTTTAAGGGCAAAATTATATGCAAAAAAAGCAACAGAAATTGTCTAGAGAATAATCTGAAGTTTATTTTACGACACGCACAATTCCATGTACAGTATGTATGATTCACACGGACGCGGGCCTCATCAGCGGCAGGAGGCCCCTCCGGAAGTCTTCTGGAAGGCTTGTTGGCTTGCCGGTGGCTGGATTCACAAAGACTTGAACCAGGCCAGAGCATCAAACTGTGCCAACATAGGGTGGCCAAAGAAAAAGCCATCACCAAGGTCACGGTGATTTACAGAGGGCAGTTCTGCAGTGGGCTTAGGTGGAAATAGAGCAAGGAGGTAATGCACACTGGAGTGACTCGCTTTTTCCACAGTCAAGGTAGCCACTGGAATCTGAGGAAACCCGATAGGTGTGTGGTAGGTACACCGATTGGCCACCATGAACCCCAGCGTGGAGGATGACTGCAAGCTGGTTTTCAGGCCACAGTACCTGGAAGATTAAATCACAATGCTTATTCTGGGTCACCATGATGCTGTCTCCCAACCCAAAGGCAGCCTGTTTCAGTGGCAAAGGGCTCTGCCTCCAAGGGCCTTGGTTCAAATCCCAGCTCTGCCACTTAAGCAAATTACCTTTGGCAAATTACTTAACTTCCCTGTACCTCTGTTTCTTTTTATTTTCCTTTTTAATATACAGTGCTCTTCATGTTCAGAGAAATCTCTAGTAATGAACTATAGAATGATCCCTTAAAATAGACTCTATCTCAGTCTCTACAACAATCTAACATCATAACCTACCTCATAGGCTGACTGTGAGAATTAAACGATGAACGTACACCATTTAATATATTAACTGTTCCTAGACAGGGTAAGTTCTTCTTAAACATTGGCTATTATTAATTTATGCCATTCCTTTTAATAGCAAAAACCACAATGACTTTTGCACCAACCTAATACTTATGTCCATCTTTGTTCTCTTGCTTCTCATGATGAAAAGTCAGGTGCTTTTATGCTAAATGAGAAGGAAAACTCATTTATTAGTGATAATAAGTTATTGTGTCTCTTATTTCTGCTGCTAGATATTAATCTCAAAGAACAGGGGCTGTGTCTTGTTCACTTTTTAAGTTTGTCTAATAGGAACAAGGTGACACTTGAGATAAAATTTGGAGGCTGAACAGAATCGGAAATAAAAAGCATCAAGCTGGGTTACAGCCCCCTCTCCTCTGTACCAAAGAGGCCCACAGATGATTTAAACATTTTAAACACAGTCTTACTGTCTTCTTCTCTTGACAAAAATTAACATTGACTCTGAGAGTTCATTGTGAAGGAAGAATTACGGGTTGTATAAAATTTGACTACAAAGTTATTCATTGATGCATTGTTTGTGGAAGGGAAAGAGAAACAAGCTACAAGTCTCCGCTCAGGGAGGGCACCCACCAAGAGTGTCACATAGCCAGCCCCCGTCAGGGTACACCACAGTCATCCACAGTGCTGTGAGATACGTCCACTGACTAACATGGAAAGATGTTCAATGGAAAAGATCAGGTTAGAGAACAGCATGTACTACCCCACATGATCTCACTCATTATACAAGAACGTGTTGGTTTATGTACATATTGCCTAGAAAAAACGTTGAAAAGCTAGACGGCAAAATGTTTTCAGTAGTTATCTAGCAGTGGAATTGTGGATAATTTTTTTCTCCTTTTTGCTTACTTGAATCTTCCCAAATGAACATAATGTGCCTTTGAAATAAGAGAACATGTTATTTTTTCAATGGCTGAGTGTAAATTTATTTATCATTTCTTTTTAAAGAAGCACTAGAGGGATGAGCAGTGGGATAAATGAGGCTCCTTCTTCCTTCTGCCAAGGTCCTGCCCCCACTTCCCTGCCTTAGAAGGCTTCCTCATGAGCACTGCGAGAGTGCTGCTATAACAAAATACCATAGCCCAGGGGATGCTTATCAACAACAGAAGTTTATTTCCCGCAGTTCTGGAGACCGGGAAGTCCAAGATCAAGGCGCCAGCAGGTGGGTGTCTGGGGTGTGCCTGCCTCCTGGTTCATAGATGGCTGTCTTTTCACTGAATGCTCACATGGCAGAAGAAGGTGAGAGAGCTTTCTGGGGTCTCTTATAAAGGTGCTATTAGGTTGGTGCAAAAGTAATTGTGGTTTTTGCCATTACTTTTAATTCACACGGAAGCTGGGCTCATCAGCTCATCATACATTACTTTTAATGGCAAAGACTGCAATTACTTTTGCACCAACCTAATAATTCTACTTATAAAAGCTCTGTCCTCAGAACCTAATCACCTCCCAAAGGACTCACCTTTGAAGATGAGGTTTCAACTACGAATGGGGAGTGTGGACAAACATTTAGTCTATAGCAGAGGGAAAGGAGAAACGTGAAAAGAAAAGCCTTGCTTAATTTTCAGCGTGACTCTAAGATCCAGTGAAAATCAAAATCACTTGCTTTTATTTCCCTTACCTTTCTTTTCTATTCTCTGCCACTGTTTTCCTCTTGGACAGTAAAAAAAAATCATGCTTCTTCCCACTAGGAGAGCAATATTTCATGAGCACCCTGTTTTCTGTGTGAGCCCAATTATATTTTTAAATAATTGAATTGCATTTAAACAGTGCAGTCTACTAAACACCTGGTATGTGTCAGGGCAGTGCTAGGTGCTTTACATTTTATACTCAGCTTTCAAAACAACCCTGCAAAGCAGGTCTCAGTTTCCCCATTCTACAGGGAAGAAAATAAAGCAAAGAGGTGGAATAAGTTTCCCAAAGGCATGCATGCAGTAAGTGGTGGACTTGGACCCAAATTTGGGCTCTCTTGATGCAAAGTTCTCATTTTCTCCCCCATTCTGGATCTCTAGATGGCGAAAACAAAATCTACATTTCAGTCTAGTTGGATGAACTGCATTTTCTTTAAGTGGTTCTGGGACTTTGAAACAGTGTCATCGCATTTAGGCAACATGCCCCGTGTTTGCAAGTTCATGCCCTGATTTGGTTGGCAGTAACAATAGGCTCCTGAGTGAGAATGTTCCCCCCTGATTCTTTTCTTTTAGGTTTCAATTTTTATTAAAGTTTATGTATATGTGCCTGCTTTTAAAAAGTCAAATAGTTGTTCAAGTCTTCTTACAAAAAAAAAAAAACAAAACACCACTTTTCTGGCTAGTTGTACGTTTGGTTATAGTCTAGGTCAGTAAGTTCTTAGAAGGAGTGAATTCATTCAAAAATCTCTATTGCACACCTGCCCTTAGTTAAACGCTGAGGATACATCTTTGGGCAAGGGAAAATGCCTTTCCTCGGGAGTTCTCAATAAAGGGTGTGGGTAGCATCAGCTCCCATTTTCTCCTCTGGCAAGAAGTAGATGCTAGCTGTGTTACTTTCTGCTTGCAGAGGAAAGAAAAGTTGGGCTGCCCCCTTCCACTCTTTCCTTCTTCTTTTTCTCCTCTCCTTTTCTTCCTTTTCTCCACAAACATTTATTGTGCACCTACTACATTCCAAGCTTGTGGTGGGCATGGAAGAGACAGCAGTGAACAAGCTAGGTGGTAAAGGTCTCTGCCCACGTGTAGCCTTCGTCTAGAGAGGAAGCATTATGCGATTATGGATGGATGTGATTATGATGCGTTGTGATGAATGCAATGCTGGGTAAAGCACAGGGATTCTGCAGGATCTAGCAGGGGCCTGACTTGGCGTAGGAAGTCCAGGCAGACCTTCTGAGAAGGGACAGCTAAGCTGAGACAGGACGAGCATGTAGGAGCTATCCCAGTGAATAGTAGGGGGAACAGTCTTCCTGGAAGAGAAATGCATGCAATGGCTTGGAGGCCAGAAAGAGTATGGCACATCCCAGAGATAACAGAAGTCCCAGATGGCTGGAACACACACTGCCAGGGGAGGCTGGGGAGGAGGCGGGAGCCAGGCTGGGAAGGATCTGTTAAAGAATTTGGATTTTTATCCTGGGGCAATGGGAAGTCAATAAATGGGTCGTATGCGTGGGAGAGCAAGATCCAGTTTAGTAAAATGGTCTGTTTAGTAAACTAAATGATTAATTTTAGTAAAAAGATCTGTGGTTTCAAATTGAAGAGTGGGTTACAATAGAAACAGCAATATCTGCAGGGACAGCAGTTAGGCCTCTACCACAGTCCTGCCAAAGACAATGGTGGCTTGGACTAGGTGTTGACAGAGGAGATGGAAAAAACTGGATGGATTCAGGAGAGATTTTACAGAAGGTCTGGGGATACACTGGAATGAAGGAGAGGAAGGAGCCCAGGATGACTTCCGGTCTCAGGCATCTTGCTGATGATTTCATTGGCGGAAGGGAGGCTTGGGGTGAAGATGAGGGGGGAAAGTGACAGGTTGAACTGAACTTTCGGCTTTGCACATTGGCTTGCACCTATAACTCTAGCACTTTGGGCAGATGGCTTGAGCCCAGGAGTTCGAGACCAGCCTGGACAACATGACAAGATCTGTCTCTACAAAAAACAACAACAACAAAAAGAAACAGAAATTAGCCAGGTAGTCCCAGTTACTTGGGAGGCTGAGGTAGGAGAATCAATTGAGCCTGGGAGGTCAAGGAGGCAGTGAGCTGTGATTGTGCCACTGTACTCCAGCCTAGGTGAGACAGAGAGACCCTGTCTCAAAAAAAAAAAAAAATGAAGTGACATTTTGAAGAGGTTGAGCTGGGTGCCTGTGAGATTCTAAGAAGAGGTGAGCATCGGGAATAATAATGTCACTAACTCACATTTATTTAGCCCTGTACTACATGTACTACAGGCCAGGCCTTCCTTTAAGCACACAAACTGGATGATCTCACCAGGAGGTAACTGAATAGATGGGCCTGAAGCTCAGAAGAGAGTTTTGGGCTGGAGACAGGAGTTGAGAGACTAAATTAGGTCTAAACTCAGGGTCCGGAAAGGCAATGTAAAGAGTTGAAGCTGGCTGGGTGTGACCCAGTTGTGGTGGGCCTGTGGTGCACTGGCCAGCAAATACCAGTCTGACACCAGACAAATTCAGACTTTAAAAAAATACTGGGCAGAGTGAATAAAACTCAGCATGGCCTGCCTTGGTTTGCCTTGTGGGCCTCCAGTTCGTGACATCTGGGACAGACGGCCATCAAACCATGAGGGAGAGAGACACTGCCCAGGAGAGAAGATAGGAGGGGATGATGAACTTGAGCCCAGAGTTTCAACCTTCCACACAGAAAATTGGCTCTGAATATAAGTTCCCAATGGGTTTCCTGGGATGTAACAAGTGACTGATAAAGTGTCTGATTCTGATGCTGCCTAATTGTCATAGGAGGTGAATTCCTATCTTCATGCTTTCTTATCCCTGATTTAGTATATGCTAGAATAAGGGAATGTTAGATGTGAAAGACAGATGCCTTGGGGATCATCTGGGACAGGGGCTTTCTACACTGATGTGGGTCAGAATCTCCTAGGGAAACAAACCTACAGATCCCAGCATCATCCTGCCAGGCCTTCCGAATCAACCTACACAGAAGGGTCCAGGCATCTTTATTTTTACCAGCTCCCCAGGTGATTCTGATGTACACACCTGAGCATAAGACATTCTTGTCTAGCGCTACCCCTCAGATAGGGAAACAGCTTAGAGAGATGAAATCAGTTGCTCACAGTCACGCTGCCAGAAAGGGGCAAGATTGGGGCCCACCACAGTGATTCACATCTATAATCCCAGCACTTTGGTAGGCCATGGTGGGAGAATAGCTTGAGCCCAGGAGTCTGAGACCAGCCTGGGCAACAGGGCGAGACCCCATCTCCACAAAAAAATTTAAAAATTAGCCTAGCATGTGCCTGTAGTCCCAACTACTCAGGAGGCCAAGGCAGGAGGATCACTTGAGCCCAGGAGTTGAAGGTTGCTGTAAGCTATGATCACCCCACTGTGCTCTAGCCAGGGTGACTAAGCAAGACTCTGTTGAGGGAAGGAGGGAAGGAAGGGAGGGAGGGAGGGAGGGAGGGAAGGAGGGAGGGAGGAAGGGAGGGAGGGAAGGAAGGAGAGAAAAAACAAAAAAGAAAGAGAAAGAGAGAAAGACAAGTGAAGTCTATGCTCTGGACTTCCCTCCAGCCCCTTCAGCTGGGTTCATTAACCTCCCCACCCCGAGAATCAGCCCCAGCCCAAACTTGAGGAACAATGAATCTCCGAGGCAACGATGGCTCAGAATCAGACCAGCAGTGCCCATGATCCCAGCCTGACTTTGTATCTAGCTCCAACAATGGGGCTTGGTCTTATCTTCTCCCCTTTCCCCAAGTTCCTGCCTCTTTCCTTGCATCCATAACTAGGTTCTGCCTGGACCCCTGTGCTGAAGCCCTGCTTTGGTGTCTTCTGAAGCCCTGGGTCCTTCTGGAGCAGAAGGCATGCACCTGAGGGACCCAGTGCTCCTGGGTCTGTGTGAGGACACAGTCTTGCCTCCTCCTGAGGTCGGGAGAGAAAGCGCCTGTCAGGTTGTAGGAGGCCAGTGGGCAGATGGCACAGGTATGCCTTTCAGAGGGGTGAGCCTATTTTTGTCACTCACTGTAAATAGCATAGAATGGGCCGCGGCTTGTTGTCAGTTACCTGGAATATCAGGGCAGGATTCTGGCAGGAAGTCCACTCCCACACTTCCCTCACATCAGAATAAACACAGGCTTGGCAGCATGAACCTGAGACTCTGCTGAGTCCTCAAGAAGCATCGCACGGGCAGCTGAAGGGCAATTCAGGCCTTGGGACCCCACACAAAGAAGCCTCTGACTGTGTGGTGGTAGAAGATTATGTGGTTACAAGGAGAAATACCCACATTAAGGAATAGAGGCTGGGTGTGGTGGCTCATGCCTGTAATCCCAGCGCTTTGAGAGGCTGAGGTGGGAGGCTCACTTGAGCCCAGGAGTTCAAGGCTGCAGTGAGTCGTGACTGTGTCACTGCACTCAAGCCTGGATGACACAGTGAGACACTGTCTCTAAAAAAAGTTCTTTAAAGACAAAAAATTAAAAGAAATAGAATATACCTTAAATGGAAACATGTATAACGTTAAAAGATTAAGATGAAACTAGCACTTAAGAATGTACTCTGTGTGTCTTTATGAAAATAGTTTATCTTCAATCAAGCTTATTTTAATATTGTCATTACAGAATTATTCAGGTATATAGGGCCCAGGAAGACTAATAGAAATAAATGACATATCAGCCATTTATATTACTGTTATCATGCAGTACAGAATACTGGCTAAAAGCTTAAGGTCATTAGATCTGAATTTGATTCATGGCCCTGCTGCTGTGTGATCTCAACAAGTCACTCAATGTCCCAGAGCCTCAGTTTTTCTTTCTTTCTTTCTTTCTTTCTTTTTTTTTTTTTTTTTTTTTTGAGATGGAGTTTTGCTCTTTTGCCCAGGCTGGAGTAGAGTGGCATGATCTCGGCTCACTCTAACCTCCACCCCTTGGCTTCAAGTGATTCTTCTGCCTGAGCCTCCCAAGTAGCTGGGATTACAGACACCCACCACCATGCCTGGCTAATCTTTGTATTTTTAGTAGAGACAAGGTTTCACTACATTGGCCTGGCTGGTCTCAAACTCCTGACCTCAGGTGATCAACCTGCCTCAGCCTCCCAAAGTGCTAGGATTACAGGCTTGAGCCACCGTGCTCAGCCAGTTTTTCTCATCTTTAAAAATGGAAATAATAACACAGTCTTGATCAGATTTTGTGGCAATTAAATAAGACAATGCATATTTTTTATGTCCTGGCTAATTTCTGGACCCTAAAGATTTTTGTGGTAGTTGTTGTTTGCTTTTTTTTCAAAATTTGCGAATGATTTTGGTCTCTATGGGTGGAGACTTACATTTACCTTTGGGCCAGACTTTTCCCTTATTTAAGAAGACTGCTTGCATCAGGACCCTGGTAACCAGCTAGGGTGTAGATAGTGGTGATTGTCAATGAAGGCCACTGTGTTGTTCCTTCAGGTGGTGTCTAGTGTCACGGACATCAAAACCAGGGAGCGGGCAAGAGGGAAAGAGCCAGAGAGATGGGGGTGGCAACTGTTACACTTTAGAAACCTCCAGGAAAAGCTGAGGGATGCTTCAAAGGGGAGAGGGGACCCGTTCAGCCATTGAGCCAGAGGAATATTAAGACAATGAAATTTGCATAGTAAACATTATAGAACGTAACTAATTTTTACTGCATTGTCATAGCAGGAATTTGCTCAAGAGGTACAACAGAAGACTTGCTTGGTCTCTTGGTGGCAATGATTCAAGCATAATCAATTTGTGGAGCTAAGATCTCCTCAACTCCTCAACAGAAACTGGTAAATCAATCTAGACTTCGGCTTAAGTTTTACCAATTTAACTGATGTAGTTTGGACGTTTGTCCCCTCCAAATACCATGCTGAAATGGAACCCTGACAGTTGGAGATTGGGCTTAGTGGGAAGTGTCTGGGTCATGAGGCAGATCCCTCATGAATTTCCCACAGTAATGAATGAGTTCTCAGTCTATTAGTTCACATGAAAGCTGGTTGTTTAAGGAGCCTGGCACCTCTTGCTCTCTCTTCTTGCTTCCTCTCTTGCCATGTGATGCCTGCTTCCTCTTCACCTTCCACCATGAATGAAAGTTTCCTGAGATCCTCAACAGAAGGAGATGCTGGCACCATGCTTCTTGTACAGCCTGCAAAACCATGAGCCAAATAAACCTCTTTTATTTAAAAAATTACCCAGTCTCAGGTATTACTTTAGAGCAATGCAAAATGGACTAATACATTAACATTATCCTTGGGTTTGGTGCTGGTGATACCAACATGATAAAAGGTTCTCTTCTCTTGACCCTACACTAATCAAAGAAAGACGATATTGAATACTTCATCACAAATTAAATGTGAGTGTTCTGCAGGAAGTTTATATACATTTGGCTCTCCGTATCTGCCAGTTCTGCTACTTCAGATTCAACCCACTTCAAATAGAAAATATCCAGGAAAAAAAAAATAGAAGAAAAAAATTAAAATAATACAAATTTTAAAAAACAGTATAATTATTTACACAGCATTTACATTATATTAGGTACGATAAGTAACCTAGGGATGATTTAAAATATACACGAGGATCTGCATAGGTTATATGCAAATACTATGGCATTTTATATCCGGCACTTGAGCGTCCTTGGATTTTGGTATCTGCAGGGCATCCTGGAAACAACCCCCTGCTGAAAGTAAGGGACAACTGTATATGGTTGTATGAAATGCAATAACAAAAGAGCCTAAGCTAGACAGAGGCAGGTGGGAGCAAAGAGCTTCTGAGAAACCAAAACCAGTGAGGCCCTGTGGCTGGACCACAGGACTGGAAGGGAGCAAGGTAGCAGATGAGGCAGGAGTAGGTGGCTGGGCCACATCACATAGGAACTGGATTTTATCCCAAGAGAATGGGAAGCTATTCTGTTGTGGGGAGGGAGTGGCATGACCATCTTTTTATTTCAAGATCAGCACTCTAGGAAATGAATTAGTGAAGTCAAGTGTAGGGGCAGAGACACCAGTTAGGAGACTATTGAGATATTAAGAACTGGGCTGAGTGGCCACAGTGGAAATGAAAGTTGTGGCTTCCAGAGATATTCAGGGAAGGGCTTAAAGGACAGATACTTGGACCTTTCCTGGGCTCACTGGTTTCCAGCGCTCACCAAGGTCAGTATTTGGTAGCAATGGCACCTCCAGCAAAACCAGGTGCCTCCACCAACTCCTTCCAGGCTTTGAGGTTATTGATGAAACTTAGGGTTCTTCACTATAAAGAAACACCACACTCCCTAAGTAGATTTCTGCCTCAGTTGCCTATTATTCTGCATGGCTATACCTGTGAACTTGTCCCATTTTCTATTTGAGTATAATTTAAGTCTAGGTTTCTCAAGTACTTCCAAACCTAGAGGAGATGATCCCATAGATAAATAAATTTATTTGAAACATATAAACTGTTTTGCTTCCAAAAATATTGGAGGCCATTAAGACAAAAACAGGAAGGGATGTTTTCTGACAATCTCATAGTTTGAAGAGCCATGACCTGGAGAATGCTGTGTTTTTCCTTTGTTTAGCTTTATGCTGCTTTTTAGTATATTTGGCTTTATTTTAAAGGACAAATGATATAGGTAATAAGAAAAATTTCTCAGAACTCAACTCTAGCAAGATGTGAGGCTGAGCAAATATCAAAATAAGCCTTTACCCCATGCTATGTTTATCTTGCCACTTGGCAATATGCTGATATTAAAAATATTTCCAAACCAAGTTACCTAGCTCTAAATCTGAGAAGCTAATATAACGAGTTGGCAAGAGTTCACATTAGGAAAAGGGCTAGACCCACTTGGCTGCAGATCACTGCTACTTCACATTTCAGTGTGCATGCATTGGGCTCCCAAAGTGAGGAAAATAAAAATAATGAAAATCATCTACTGTCAGAAAGAACAATTTCTTTGCCACAGTGTTCTCACAGGAAGTTCATTCTGGTAAATCAGTGTCAAAATGACAAGAAAATCCAACATGTCTCAAGAGGCACAATATATAACAAGCAAAGAATTCTAAATCTGTGTTCAGAAATTGAACGTTAAAGGAGCTAATGAAAAATTCAAGACAAAAAAATGATGGATATGAAACAAATTCATTAAAACATTTTGAGTAAAAATAAGAAGACCATGACATTATGCTCAATTAACAGGAAAATACAGTCTTAAAGGGTAAATGTGGTAGATAATGATCTGCTTTTTCAGACATCAAGAAGTGGAATCAACGATTAAAGATGGCTCTGAAAGAGAGACTAGATTAGATAAAAATTGAATCTACATACTAATGATATCATAACTGTTGTGCTTTTTGCCTTTGCTAGAGTTGCCCTCTCAGCAACAGATTTCTAAGAAAGCATCTCTGAAAAATGATTACTGGATATTTCAAGCCTCAAAATTAAGCAGGTTAGGGATACAGTAATCATTCCTGGGCACCTGTTGTGAATCCGTGAGAACAGAAGCTCAGAAGAGTGTGGTGATGCTTCCCACACCCACAGAACTCAGTGAAGTCCCCAAAGTCCAGCATCTTGCAATTAGTTATGGACAAGTCCAAGAGAATGTGCACAGCAGCAATGTAAAACTGTCTTTCAAATCACCAGTGTCAGAAAATACTTAAAATCCCTGGAGAACAATTTAGAATACCAAATATGCTAGAAATAACTCTCTGAAGAAGGCAAAATTGGAGGAGACAGAGGATAGAGCATGAAGAGTTTTTCTTTCTTGAAATCACCACAGTGTGATTTGGGAAGTTGAAAGAACTTGGATCTCTGCCCCAGAAAGAGGTTACTAAATAAGTCAAGTACCCCAGCTAAGAGGATCCCAACATCAGTCCAAGCATTTGGGTGGCTTTAAAGCTTGTTTGTCATTTGTTTCTTCATGTTTTTTAAATGATTAACTTTTATTACATAATTAATGCATGCACACTGTAGAAAAGTAGAAAGTATAGGTAAAAAGAAGAAAATTTAAGTCACCCTTTCCATAAGTCAGAAATAACCAGAATTAACATTTTGGTGTACCTCTTTCCAGACTTTTTTAGGACAGGAGATTTTTGTTTTGTTCTAATGAAACCGAGATCATACTGAAACTTGCTTTCTTCAGTCAATTACATATCATGAATTCATTTCCATACCAGTAAACATATTTCTTACCATGACTGCCGAATATGCCCTTGTATGGGCAGAGCGTCATTTATTTAATGAATCCAAAGGCAATTTTAAAAATAATTTTATTTTTATTTATGTGTTTTTTGTATTTTGTTGAGACAAGGTCTCACTCTGTCACCCAGGCTGGAGTGTGGTGGTGTGATCATGTCTCACTGAAGCCTCAACCTTCTGGGCTCAGGTGATCCTCCCACCTCAGCCTCCTGAGTAGCTGGGACCATAGGCACACACCATCATATCTGGCTAATTCTTGTATTTTTTGTAGAGATGGTTTTTTTCCATGTTGTCCAGGCTGGTCTCAAACTCCTGGCTTAAGCAATCCATCCACCTTGGCCTCCCAAAGTTCTGGGATTACAGGTGTGAGCCACCATGCCTGGCCGGATTCTGTTTTAAAATACTTTCAAACTGACAGAAAGGCTTACAAGAACAGTACAGTGGACTCCTGGGTATCTTTTACACAGAATCATCCATTTTTAACATTTTGTCACATGTGCTTTATTATTAACTTTGATTATTTTTGAACTATTTGAGAGTAGGTTGTGCATGTCATGCCACTTTCTCCTAAATATTTCAGTGTGTATTTCAAAGAGCAAGGGGAGTTCCATAACCATACCACTAAATGATTTCTAAGCCATTTCTGCACCAAACTGCTATAATTCTTAATAATAATAGTCATTCCTTTCCTGGTCTCATGTTTAGATCTTCAAACAACTCTTGGTTCTACTCTGAGCAGGACTCTATGTTGGATGTAAAGAATTAAAAATGAATAAAACAATAGTCCTCCTCTTGAGCCACTTACATTCTATTGTGAGAGACACAAGTATGCACTTATAATGCAGTGTGGTAAAGGCAACGTGGTGCTGTGGGCATGAAGGAAGGCCCATAGAACATTGGGAACATAGAGAAGTAGCAAATCTCATAGTTAGAGTCAAGATTGATAGAGGTGAACAATAGCACGAGTGTGTGCTTGTGCGTACATGTGTGTGTGTGTGTGTGTGCGCATGCGGGCATGCTCAGGGATTGTGGAAGGAGTGTGTTTTGGCAGGTAAAATGCCATGCTGAGAGCAGTGAGAGATGAGGCTGGAGGTGAGGCAGAGCTAGAGCATGAATGGCCTGGACACAAGATCTAGAGCTTGGACTTGACCCTGCAGGTGATACAGGGTAAGCTGAAGAGAACATGACCAATAAAGTTTGATGGATCACCCTGGGGTCATCAGAGAGGTTAGGTCTGAAGACAACAAGACCCTGGAAGCAGCAAATAAGTTAGTAGGATTTTGCAACAGTCTGGGTGAGAGAAGAGTCTGCTCTGAACCAGGACAGTGGGAGTAGAAGCAGTGAGGAGACAAAAGATCCAAGACATCTCTAAGAGGTGCCTGAGTGTGGGGGTGATGGGAAGGGAGGAGTTAACTCCCAAGTTTCCAACTCTTCAGAGAAAAAAAATCATATATGATATTACTTATCTCAAATTGATCTTTGTAACGACTCTGTCAGATAAATAGAGCCAATAGCTATAATCCCTATTTTACAGATTTTTAAATTGAGATTCAGAAAGTCAAAGTGACTTGTCAAAGTTCGCACAATTAGTCAATGGCACAACAGAGATAGCAAGTTCATCCTAGTATGAGTACTAATGGATGATACAAAACTATTCAAAATGCCACAACTAGAGAACCACACTTAAAAAATGAAATCAGATCCGTACCTCACATCGTATGTAAAATTAACTCAAAATGGATCATACATCAACATTTAAGAGCTAAAACTTTAAAAATGTATCGAAGAAAATATAGGAGAAATTCTTAGTTGCTTTGGATTTAGCAAACATTCTTAAATAGGACACACAATAGTAAAAGCAATAAAGGGAAAAATCAACACATTAGACTCCACCAAAATTAACAGCCTTTTCTCTTTGCTATAGTCTGAATGAATATCTATGTCCCCCCAAATTTATATGTTACCAATTACCACCTTGGTAATTGGGATTAGAAGGTGGGCCTTTGGGAAGTCATTAGGTCATGAGGGTGGAGCTCTCATGAGTGGGGATTAGTGCCCTTATGAAAAAGGCCCTCCTCACATAATTCTTTGGATGAAAAAGAAAAAAAGGGCCCAGGGAGCTGCCTTGCCCCTTTTGCCCTCTGAGGATGCAGCAAGAAGATGCCATCTATGAAGCACAGAGAGAGCCCTCACCAGATACCAAATCTCCTGGCACCTTGATTTTGGCCTCCAGAACTGTGAAAAATAAATGTCTCTTGTTTATAAATTACCCAATCTAAGGCATTTTGTTATGGCATCCCAAACAGACAAAGACACTCTTCAAAACCCACTATTGCAAAAATGAAAAGACAAGCAACACACTGGGAGAAAATAGTAGCCAAACATATCTGAGAAAACACTAGGATCTAGAATATATAAAGTACACTCACAACTCAATAATAAGACATACAGTAGAATTTTAAAATGTGCAAAAGACTTGAATAGGTATTTTATCAAAGAATACATATGGATGGCAATAAGGATATAAAAGTGTGTTCAATGTCATTAGTCAATAAGGATATGCAAATTAAAACCACAATGAGATATCCATTGTACATCCACTAGAACATCTAAAATTAAGAAGGTAGACAAGATGGCTGACTAAATACAGCCAGGAAGAGCTTCTCCTGCTGAGAGAGATCAGATTATCAAGCAGACAAGCATACTCTGAACAGATTTTCTGAGAGGAAGCACTGAGAGCAGATGAAGAGATGATGAAGACAATGGGGCTGAAGTGGGAGGAAGCTGAGAACTCTGCACAGGGTTGCTGAGTGCTGGGGCTTGTTCCTGGCACTAAATGGCTCCTAAGGAAACAGTAAGTGAAATAATTGCAGGACAGCCCACTCTCACCACACACCTGCAGAGTCCTAGCTGCAGTAGATCCCACATCATCACGGACATTTAAGTTGGCATGGGGGTTGCCTGCAGTGTTGGCAGAAATAGGTCCTGAGTCTCTTCGGAGTCCAGGGAGTTTGGCATGGGGACAGAGGCAAAGGAACACAGCCAGAGGTGCCCATCCCCCAAGGCTCTCCTTATTCCTTTAAGTGCCTCTGACCTTTGTTATTTGTTGGACCTGAAGACAGCAAGGCCATCTTTCCCACAGGACTGGGGCGAGTCTGACCTGTGCACTTCCCATCCACCAGCACCTCCCAGGGTCCCTGCCTGACCACTGCCATGGGAGCAGGCACACAGCACAGCCTCCACTGCTCTGCCAGAGCACTTTCACTGGCTCCCCCAACTGCCCTGCTAGAACACTTTCACCAGCAGCCACTGCCATCCCAATGGGGCACTTTTGCCACTACTCCCAATGGAGCACTTTTGCTAGCAGCTTGGAAGCACCTTGTCTCCCCCAACCCCCCAAACTCAGCCAGTGCTCAATTTCGAGAAACGAGAAGACAAAGCTGTGGGCCTGGTCCCAGCCCTGCTGGGTTAGAGCACATAGCCCAGGAGTGCCAAGCTGAGCCTTGGTCCTCTGAAAGCATCCAGAAATGGAGCCAATCAACTATACCCAACTTATTCCACAGTCAAACCTTCCAGGTAAATAACATAAAAACAAAAAGCCCTCTCCAAAGGACAGCAACTTCAAAGGATAAAGGAACACCAGCTCTCACAGATGAGAAAGAACCAGCACAAGGACTCTGGCAACTTTAAAAGCCAGAGTGTCTTCTTACCTTCAAATGACCACACTAGTTTCCCAGCAATGATTTTTTTAACAGATTGAAATGGCTGAAATGACAAACACAGAATTCAGAATTTGGATGGCAAGGAAGCTCAATGAAACACAGGAGAAAGTTGAAACTCATTCCAAGAAAACAGTGAAATGATCCAACCATTGAAAGATGGCATAGCCACCTTAAGAAAAAACCAAACTGAATTTCTAGAATTGAAAAATCACCACAGGAATTTCATAATACAAATGGAAGTATTAACAACAGAATAGATCAAGCTGAGGGAAGAATCTCAGAACTTGAAGACTCCTTTGAATCAATGTAAGCAGACAAAAACAAAGAAAAAAAAAGGATTTTTAAAAAGGAACAAAAACCTCTAAGAAATATGGGACTAAGTAGAGACCAAACCTACTGACATTTCTCAAAGAGAAGGAGAAAAGAGTAAACAACTTAGAAAGCATATTTGAGGATATAGTTCACAAAATTTCCCCAATCTTGCTAAAGAGGTTAACATGTAAATTTAAGGAATTCATAGAACCCCTGCAAGACACTATGCAAGACAACCATTCCCAAGACACATGGTCATCAGATTCTCCAAGATAATACAAAAGAAAAAATTTAATGCAGCTAGAGAGAAAGGGCAGGTCACTTGCAAAGGGAACCCCATCAGGCTAACAGTGGACCTTTCAGCAGAAATCTTACAAGCCAGATGAGATTGGGGGCATATTTTCAGCATTCTTAAAGAAAATAAATTCCAAAAAAAAATTTCTTATCCCGCCAAACTAAGTTTCATAAGCAAAGGAAAAAATAAAATCCTTTTCAGACAGGCAAATGCTAAGGGAATTTGTTACCACTAGACCTGCCAGAGGTCGTTAAGGGAATTCTAAACATGGAAATGAAAGAAAGATACCTGTCACCATAAAAAAACACACTTAAATACATAGCCACTATCACTATAAAGCAACTACACAATCAAATCTAAATAACAACCAGCTAACAACATGATGACAGGATCAAATCCTCACACTTCAATATTAATTGAATGCAAATGGGCTAAACACCTCACTTAAAAGGCATAGAGTGGCAAGGTGGATAAAGAAGCAAGACCCAGCTGTTTGCTGTCTTCAAGATATCCATCTCACATGTAACAGCTCAAAGTAAAGGGATGGAGAAAGATCTATCATGCAAATGGCAAACAAAAAAGAGCAGGAGTTGCTATTCTTGTGTCATGTAAAACAGACTTTAAATCAATAATTATCAAAAAGGACAAAGAAGGGCATTACACAATGATAAGGGGTTCAATTTAACAAAAAGACTTAACTATCCTAAATATATATACACCCAATATTGGAGCACCTAGACTCATAAACAAGTTCTTAGAGACCCAAGAAGAGACTTAGATAACCACCCGATAATAGTGGGAGACTTCAACACCCCACTGACAGTGTTAGACAAATCATCAAAGCTGAAAGCTAACAAAGATATTCTGGACCTAAATAAGTGTCAATTGACCAATTGGTCAATTGACACTTGACCAATTGGACCTAATAGACATCTACAGAATACTCCATCCAACAACAGAATCTACATTCTTCTCATCTGTAAACAGCACTTACTCTAAGACTGACCACATGCTCAGCTACAAAGCAAGTCTCAACAAATTTAAAAAAAATGAAATCACACCAACCACACTCTCAGATCACAGTACAATAAAAATTTAAATCAATACCAAGAAGATCTCTCAAAACTATACAATTACATAGAAATTAAATAACTTGCTTCTGAATGAGTTTTGGGTAAAGAATGAAATTAAGGCAGAAATCAAAAATTCAAAATTCAAAAAAATCAAAAAATTCTTTAAAACTGATGAAAACAGAGACACAATACACCAGAATTTTTGGGACACAACTAAAGTAATGTTAAGAGGAAAGTTTATAGTGCTAAACACCTACATCAATAATTCAGAAAGATCTCAAATTAACAACCTAACATTGCATCTGGAAGAACTAGAAAAACAAAAGCAAACCAATCTCAAAGTTACCAGAAAAAAAGAAATAATAAAAATCAGAGCAAAACTGAAAGAAATTGAGATGTGATATTCCATACAAAAAAGATCAATGACACCAAAAGATTGTTCTTTGAAAGAATAAACAAGATTGATAGAACATTAGCTAGACTAACAAAGGAAAAAAGAGAGAAGATCCAAATAAGCACAATCAGAAATGACTGTGAAAGGACTATGAAAGGTGATGTTACAACTGACCCCACAGAAATACAAAAAGTCCTCTGAGACTATTATGAACACCTTTATTCACACAAGCTAGAAAACCTAGAAGAAACTGATACATTCCTGGAAACAAACAACCTCCTAAAATTGAAGCAAGAAGAAATTAAAACCCTGAACAGACCAATAATGAGTTCCAAAATTGAATCAGTAATAAACAAAACTACCAATCAAGAAAAGTGTGATTCACCACATAAACAAAATTAAAAACATAAACTATATGATCATCTCAATAGACATAGAAAAAGCTTTGGATAAAATTTAACATCCCTCATGTTAAAAATCCTCAATGAAGGCATCAAAGAAACATACCTCAAAATAATAAGAGCCATCTATGACAAACCCCCAGCCAACATCATACTGAACAGGCAAAAACCAAAAGCATTCCCCTTGAGAACCAGAACAAGACAAGGATGCCTATTCTCACCACTCCTAATCAACATAGTACTGGAAGTCCCAGCCAGAGCAATCAAGTAAGAGAAAGAAATTAAAGACATCCAAATATGAAGAGAGGAAGTGAAATTCTCTCTCTTCACAGACGATATGACATTATACCTAGAAAGCCTTAAAGACTCTGAAGGCTCCTAGAACTTTGGTAAAGTTTCATAATAGAAAATCAATGTGCAAAAATTAATAACATTTCTATATGCCAATAATGTTCAAGCTAAGAACCAAATAAAGAATGCAATCCCATTTATAATAGCCACAAAAAGAATAAGACCCCTTGGACTACAGCTAACCAAGGAAGTGAAAGATGTCTACAATGAGAATTACAAAACACTGCTGAAAGAAATCAGAGATGACACAAACAAATGGAAAAACATTGCATTCTCATGGATAGAAAGAATCAATATTGTTAAGATGGTCATACTGCCCACAGCAATTTACAGATTCAATGGTATTCCTGTCAAACTACTAACAGTCATTTTTCACATAATTAGAAAAAAACTATTCTAAAATTAATATATAACCAATAAAAGGAGCCCGAATAGTAAGACAATCCTAAGCAACAACAAAAAGACAAAGTCAGTGGCATCACACTACCAAAACGACACAGTATTGGCATAAAAACAGTCACATAGGCCAATGGAACAGAAGAGAGAGCCCAGAAATAAATCCACATGCCTACAACGAAGTTGACAAAAACAAGCAATGGGGAAAAGACTCCCTATTCAATAAATGGTGCTGGGATTACAAGGCAGCCACATGCAGAAGATTGAGACTAGAATCCTACCTTTCACCATATACAAAAAACAAACTCAAGATGGATTAAAGACTTAAATGTAAGATCTAAAACTATTAAAATCCTAGAAGATAACCTAGGAAACACCATGCTGAACATTGGCCATTGCAAATAATTGATGACTAAGTCCCCAAAAGCAATTGCAACAAAACAAAAAATTGACAAGTGGGACTTCATTAAGCTAAAAAGCTTCTGCACAGCAGAAACTATTAACAGAGTAATCAGACAACCTATAGCCCTATTAAAAATGACCAAACTACATAAATAGACACTTCTCAAAAGAAGACATATATACAGTGAACAAATGTATGAAAAAATGCTCAACATCACTAATCATCAGGGAAATGCCAATCGAAACCACAATGAGATATCATCTTACACTGGTCAGAATGGCTATTATTAAAAAGTCAGAAAATAACAGATGCTGGAGAGGTTGCAGAGAAAAGGAAAGGTTTATACACTGTTGGTGGGAATATAAATTAGTTCAGCCACTATGGAAAGCAGTTTGGAGATTTCTCAAAGAACTTAAAGCAGAACTACCATTTGACCCAGCAAGCCCACTACTGGGTATATATTCGAAAGCAAATAAATCATCCTGCCACAAACACACATGTACTCGTATGTTCATCCCAGCACTATTCACAATACCAAAGACATGGAATTATCCTAGATGCCCATCAACAACAGACTGAATAAAGAAAATGTGATATATATGTACACTATGGAAGAGTATGCAGCCATAGAAAGAATGAAGTAATGTCCTTTAAACCCACATGGATGCAGCTAGAGGCCATTATCCTAAGCAAGTTAGTGCAGGAACAGAGAACCAAATACTACATGTTCTTACTTATACATGGGAACTAAACATTGAATACCCAAGGACATGGAGATGAAAACAATAGACACTGGGGACTACTGGGGGACATCTTGGGGTGGGGGGCAGTGAGGGTTGTAAAACTGTCTTGTACTGTGTGTGCTACCTGGGTGATGGGATCATTTGCATACCAAACCCCAGTGACATGAAATTTACCCATGTAACAAACCTGCACATGTACCCACTGAACCTCAACTAAAAGTTGAAAAGAAAGAAGTGGAACTGGAAATGAAGCTCAAAAAAAAAAAAAAAAAAAAAAAAAATTTAAGAAGGTGGAATATATCAAGTATTGACAAGGAAGTTAATAATATGATTTGGCTGTCTCCCCACCCAAATCTCATCTTGAATTGTAGCTCCCATAATTCCCACGTGTCATGGGAGGGACCTAGTGGGAGATAACTGAATCATGGGAGCAGGTCTTTCCCATGCTGTTCTCGTGATAGTGAGTAAGTCTCATGAGATCTGATAGTTTTATAAAGGGGAGTTCTGCTGCACACATTCTCTTGCCTGCTGCCATGTAAGATGTCCCTTTGCTCTTCCTTAGTCTTCCACCATGATTGTGAAGCCTCCCCAGCCACGTGGAACTGTGACTCCATTGAACCTCTTTCCTTTATAAATTACCCAATCTCGGGTATGTCTTTCTTTATTAGCAGCATGAGAATGGTCTAATACAGATGTGGAGGATTAGAACTCGCACATCCTGCTGATGAGAATGTAAAATTACACAACTGCTTGAGAAACTACTTTGGCAGTTTCCTAAAAAAGTAAAAAATACATTTACCATATGACCCAGCCATTCTACTCTTCGTTATTTATCCAATAGAAATGAAAGCGTATGTCTACACAATGGCCTGTACAGGAGTATTCACAGTAGCTTTTTTCATTATTTATTTATTTTTATTTCAATAGTTTTGGGGGTACAAGTGGTTTCTGGTTACATGGATAAGATTTTTGGTGGTGATTTCTGCGATTTTAGTGCACCCATCACCTGAGAAGTGTACACTGCACCCAATATGTAGTCTTGTATCCATCACCCCCTCCCAAACTTCCCCTCTGAGTCCTCAAAGTCTATTATGTTATTCCTATGCTTCTGTGTCCTCATAGCTTAGCTCCCACTTATAAGTGAGAACATACGATATTTGGTTTTCCATTCCTGAGTTACTTCACTTAGAATAATGTCCTCCAGCTCCATCCAAGTTGCTGCAGAAGACATTATTTCATTCCTTTTTATGACTGAGTAGTGTTCCATGGTGTATACACACCACATTTTCTTTATCCACTCAGTTGAAGGGCATTTAGGTTGGTTCCATATTTTTGCAATTGTGAATTCTGTTGCTATAAACATGCATGTGTCTTTTTCATATAATGACTTATTTTCTTTTATTTATTTTTATTTTTTTTGAGACAGAGTCTCACTCTGTTGCCCAGGCTGGAGTGCAGTGGCCAGATCTCAGCTCACTGCAAGCTCCACCTCCCGGGTTCACGCCATTCTCCTGCCTCAGCCTCCCCAGTAGCTGGGACTACAGGCACCCGCCACCTCGCCCGGCTAGTTTTTTGTATTTTTTAGTAGAGACAGGGTTTCACCATGTTAGCCAGGATGGTCTTGATCTCCTGACCTCATGATCCGCCTGTCTCGGCCTCCCAAAGTGCTGAGATTACAGGCTTGAGCCACCGCACCCGGCCATAATGACTTATTTTCTTCTGGGTAGATACTCAGTAGTGAAATTGCTGGATCGAATGGTAGTTTTACTTTTAATTCCCCAAGGAATCTCCATACTGTTTTCCATATTGGTTGTACTAACTTATATTCCCACCAGCAATAAAACTGTCACCTTTTGACCACACACCAACATCTATTGTTTTTTGACTTTTTAATTATGGCCGTTCTTGTAGGAGTAAGGTGGTATTTCACTGTGATTTTAATTTACAGTAGGTTTTTTTTTTTTTTTGTAATATCTGGAAACAACCAAATGTTGGTCTACAGGCTCATAAACAAACTGTGGCATATCCATACAATAGAATACTACTCATCAATAAAAAGGAATGAACACACAACAGCATGTAAAATTTCAGAATAATTATGCTGAGCAAAAAAAACCAGACCAAAAAAAAAAAAAAAGAAAGAATGCATAATGTATGGTTCCAATTATATAAATTTCTAGAAAAGTCAAACTAATCTCTAGTGAAAGAAAGCAGATGCATGGTTACCTGGGGGTAGAGCAGAAGAGAGGGATTACAAAGGGGGCACCAGGAAACTTGGGGGCAGTGGTAGTGATGTTCATGATCTTGATTGTAGTGATGGTTTCACAAGTTTGTAAATATGCTAACACTCATCAAATTGCACACTTTAAATATGTGCATCTTATTTTATGTCAGCTATACCTCAGTATAGTTATTTTAAAGAAAGAACAGAGTGGAGAGGAATATAGCAGTATCTTAGCAAGTAGCAAATATACCAATATCTTAACAAAATTAGTGTCCGTGAGATTATTAATGATTCTTTTCTTCTTTATCCTTTTCCAAGTTTCCAAATGAACATGTAATAATATCAAAATCATACAAACTACTTTTTTGGAGAAAAAAAGAATTAGGTGAACAGAGAAATTTGAAGAAAATAGTCTGTACTTGTGAATCTTAATACCAGTGGGTAGGCCGGGCGCGGTGGCTCAAGCCTGTAATCCCAGCACTTTGGGAGGCCGAGACGGGCCGATCATGAGGTCAGGAGATCGAGACCATCCTGGCTAACACGGTGAAACCCCGTCTCTACTAAAAAATACAAAAAACTAGCCGGGCAAGGTGGCAGACGCCTGTAGTCCCAGCTCCTCGGGAGGCTGAGGCAGGAGAATGGCATAAACCCAGGAGGCGGAGCTTGCAGTGAGCTGAGATCCGGTCACTGCACTCCAGCCTGGGCAACAGAGAGAGAATCTATCTCAAAAAAAAAAAAAAAAAAAAAAACAGTGGGTGAAAAAAAATCAAAGACATGAAACTTTTCAAATGACAAAGATCCTCTATTCTTTCAAAAGCCATGGTAAACCAGGAGGCACTATGAGAAGTTACACAGGAACATATATAAATCTAAAGAAATCTATGGAGAAGGTATCATATTAGCAAAATGCATCATTTGGTTGAGCTTTCTACCTCAAATATCCTTAAAATACATCGGTGAGAAACAATTGCAACAAAAAAGAAAAAGAAAGAGACAGTGCTAGGCAGGAAAGGAAGGTGGAATTTTTTCATGATGTCAGGACTCATCAGTTCTGGAGTTCACCCAAGAATCTAAGGATTAAAGAACAATCCAATATAACTAGAAAGTGACTGGCATCATATGTCCTTAAAAAGAATAAATACTGCAAAGAACAAGCCAGTCCACAGAAAATGCTGTTCTCCATCTGACTAAATATGGTCAAGTCTCATGAATCTGGGTTTCCACTCTTGGAAATGTTTGTTAAATCTGTGTGCACTGGGCTGAAGGCTCACTCTGAATTTTTTATTAGTAGTGGAAGTAGTAAGTTTTAAAAAGCTTTCAGAGACATACTTAACCCATTTAGATGATAAAATATTTTTAAAGCCTTCAGTGCATTATTTGGATATCAAATATTGAAAATTATCAGGTAATTTTTATATTAATTTATTCAAGAAAAACTCACTAAGTGGCAGCAATTGTGCCAGGTCCTGGGACACAAAGAAGCAAACACAACCGATGACCTCATGGAGCTCTTAGTCTAATGACTGATAAACCTACAAACAGTTGCAATACAAGGTGTCCTTAGCTTGGGAGAGTGGAAAGGAAGTCAGAGAAGCCTACAAAGAGAAGGTAACATTTGAGCAGGGTCTTGAAGGCTATGTAGGAGTTTTCTGGTTAGGAAAAGAGAGACATTCTGGCAGAGAAGACAGCATGGGACAGAGAGGCAGGAGAAAGGGAGATTATTTGGTAAATGGCAAGAGCTTCTGTGAGGATTTAGAATAGGATTCACCTTGGGGGGACAGGCCCTAAAGCATATGGAAGCTCTTTATCCATGCTGGAGAAGTTCAGGCTTTATCCTAGATAAAATGAGGAAGTGTGTTGGTGGTGTGTTGGTTACAACTCTGCTTTTAACCAAATGAACTGGCCTAAAAGTGAGAAAGATGACCTTCAGTGTTCAGAGAACTCAAGGGCTTTATGTAGTCAGACCTAAAAAGAGGCTGAAATTGGGAACTGGAAAGCCAAAGAAACTCTCCTCCTCCTCCTCCTCTCTCTTTTTTTTTTTTTGAGACAAGTTCTCCTTCTGTCACCCAGGCTGGAGTGCAGTGGCGTCATCTCGGCTCACTGCAACCTCTGCCTCCTAGGTTCAAGTGATTCTCCTGCCTCAGCCTCCTGAGTAGCTGGGACTACAGGTATGCAACACCACACCTGGCTAATTTTTTGTACTTTTAATTGAGACGGGGTTTTGCCGTGCTGGTCAGGCTGATCTTGAACTCCTGACCTAAAGCAATCCACCCGCCTCGGCCTCCCAAAGTGCTGGGATTACAGGTGTGATCTCCTCTATCTTTTATCTTGTTTTTCCCACCACCCCTCCACATCTATTTTCTATTAACCCGTTCTTTTGGTCATAAGTGACAGAAATATAACTCAAAATAGTTTAAGCCAGAAAGGGAATTTGTTTACTCTCAAAAATGGGAAGTCTAGGCACATGCTATAACAGGGGTTAACTTTGAGGACATTTTGCTATGCGAAATAAGCTAGTCACAAAATGACAAATATTGTATGACTCTACTTCTGTGGGGTACCTATAGTACGTTCATAGAGACAAAAAGTAAAAGGGTGGTTGCCAGAGGCTGGGGCCAAGGAGGAACTGGGAAGTGTTGGAAGATGAAAATGTTCCACAGATGGATGGTGGTGACAACTGCACAATAATGTGAAGATACCTAATGCCACAGAACTTTACACTTAAAAATGGTTAAAATGGTAAATGTTTTGTATAGGTTACCATAATTTATTTTAAGTGAGGTGTCCGGAAGTATAATAAATACAACTCCAGGCACTGTTAGATGCAACAGTTCAAGTGCATCTTGTCACTATTTTGTTCTTTCCTCTTTATTTGCTTCATTTTCAAGAAGAATCTCTTTATTTGGTGGCAAAGATGGCCACCCTCATCTTAAATCATCTGTAGACCTCATGACTGCCGCCAAAAGAGAGTCTTGCCTAACAGTTCCAGCTAAAGCTCTGGGAATGGCTGATTGGCCTGGTGCTGGGCCAGAAACCCACTCCTGAACCAATCACTGTAGCCAGAAAGCAGAGTACACTGATTGGTCAAGCATGAGTCATGTGTTCAGCCTCAAGCCAATCACTGTAGTCAAGGGAGCAGAGTTATCTGGCCATGCCTCCCTGATGGGCCTAGACCCACATGAACCTTGGACTAAGAGTGAAAAGGGTGGTTTCTCATAGAGATAATGGACAGTCAAAACATGTCCATCACAGCTTCTTCCTTCTTTCTCTACGGACCAGTTTTCTGTGTTTTCAGTCAGTATGGCAGAAGAAATATTGCTATTCCCAGCTCAAGTTTTACTTTCTCTCTATTCAAGAACGTTTACCTCCAATTAGAAGTCCCTGGGAGACTCTGACTAGTGAAGCTCATACAATTAACTGTGATGGTGGAGATGAGGATAGTCTTAAAGGTAATACGGTTGCAACAGACCCATCTCTGTGAATATAAAGGTAAGTTACAGGGGCCATTAGGAGCAAGGCAGATATCTCAAACGGTGTCTTTTACAACCAATGATAGACATGCTTTCAGGAGAGTGGTATGAGCACACTGTATGAAAATCGTTCTGGCTGCTAAATATTGGATAGGTTGGAGCAGGAAAATATGATAGCAGGAAGACTAATCATAGAGATGTTGCAAAAAGATGATTCAAATTTCTAGTTTAGGAAGATGAGAAGATGGTGATGTCATCCACTAAGAATGAGATTATGAAAGGAATGTGTGGTCCGGAGGTGGGTAGGAAGAAAAGGGTGGTAAGTTTAGCTTCTGACGTGTTTCCTTCAAGATGCCTGTTGGACATTCAAGTGGAGAATTCCATTACGTGGTGGAAAATAGAAGCTTAAAACCTGAGAAAGAGAGTATGGCTAGGGACAGACATTTGGCAAAAATTGTTATGTGGATTCATATTGAAGCCATGAAGTGTATGAGATTGCACACAGAGAGCACTGAGTCAGGCAGAAAAGAGAATAGAGGGCAAAACCTGCATTTATGGGTTGTGACAGAAGCCTCAGTGCCCTGCCTAATCTGCTCAGCACTCACTGTTTCCAAGCATGCCAATGGCATCCTACCGCAACTCCATCCAAGGGCTTTCTCTTAAGTTAAGCATGGTGCAGGCCAGAAATGCCAGGGTAAACAGCCCTCAGCTAATGTTGATGGGACTCTTGTGGGACAACTCAAATGTGTTCCACACCATCTCACAGAGGTCCTGGTGGAATCAAGCCCCACTTGCTCACAGCAGTTACCTCCTCATTACTATACCCTGTACTTGCATCTTTCACTTCCCTGTCTCACTTCTCTGTGGCTCTGCTGGTGTGCCCTATGGTCACCTCCCAGATAGATCACTCACACTCAAATCTTAGTTTCAACATCTGCTTCTGGGAGAACTCAAGAGTGCACAAAGAAGGATGCTCCAGGGAGAATGAGACCAAGAGGTCTGGAGATGGGCGTAAAACCAGGATAAATTATTTCCTTGGAGCAAGGAAAAAGAAAATTAGAGAGGAGCTGGGACTCCACTGAAAATACTTGAGAAGTAAGTCACATACCCTTAAAAGTAATAAAATTCTAAATCTATACATATCCAGTTCCCACAGTTTTTTTTTTTAATATAGCAAGGACTTTCCTTGAATATTTCATGTTCAGAAAGGCCATTTATAAGAAAATAAGCCAAAATTATAATCTCCTGAAAAGGAAACCCCAAGGGCCCAGAATGGTGGCCTCTGAGGCCTGGAGAGGCAGGGAGCCTGAGAGCAAAGCAGAGCCTTAAGCAGCCCCGTTCGGGATCCCTGTGTGTACCCACATGGGAAAGTGTCATGCAGGTGGTACCAAACACTTTGGCTTTGTGAAGAATTGATTCATTGCTGGCCCTGATTAATGACCTCCTGTATTCATGCTCCTTACCTGTAATTTCATTGTCCCCACCCACTATGACTCTGGCCAGGCCTTTGACTTGCTTTGGCCAATCGAATATAGTGTAAATGATGTGCAAATTCCGAGTCTAGGCTTCAAGAGGGCTTGCAGTGTTTGTATTTGCTCTCTTAGATCTTTCTTCTGCCATGAGCATAAGCCCAGGCTAACCTGTTGCAGCATGAGAGCACATGAAACAGTGCCAAGTCACCCCACTTGTCCCAGCCAAGACCTAGCATGTGAAAGAGTACAACCAAGATCAATAAAGATACCTAACTGACCACAGGTGCAGAGCAAGCCCAGCTCTGACTAAAAGAACTATCTAGTAAAGATCAAAGACTCATGAGCAAGCATTAATCATTATTGTTTTTGTGAATCTTCATGGATTTTGAGAAGAATTGTTGCACAGCAGGAGCTGACTGAAATATAGGCTTCATGCCGAACAATGCTTAGTGAGTTACCCGGGCTGGATGCCTTTTGTGCATCTGGAAGGCAAGGCAAGTTACTTAGGGACAGTATTAGTCCATTCTCACACTGCTGTAAAGGTACTACCTGAGACTGAATAATTTATAAAGGAAAGAGATTTAATTGACTCACAGTTCACCATGGCTAGGGAGGCCTCAGGAAACTTACAATCGTGGTGGAAGGCAAAGGGGAAGTAAGGCACCTTCTTCACAAGGTGGTAGGAAAGAGAAGTGCTAACCGAAGTGGGAAGAGCCTCTTATAAAACCCTCAGATCATGTGAGAACTCACTCACTATCACAAGAATAGCATGGAGGAAACTGCCCTCCATGATTCAATTACCTCCACCTGGTCTCTCTCTTGACACACAGGGATTATGGGGATTACAATTCTGTGTGGGGACACAAAACCTAATTATATCAGGGACCAAGATAATAAAGTTGAGGTAGCTGTCTTGGAATAGTAGAGAGGGGGAAAACAAGCAGCAGACAGGACAGAAGCTTAGGATCTATGCTGTGCTAGATGCCTGGCATGTTATTATCTCACTTTCAACTCAAAAACACCCTGTGAGGAGGTATTATTACCTCTGTAACCAGAATGGCTCTGGCAACCAAGCAATGCTCCACTTGAACCAGTGTCTGGGTGGCCACCATTGCCATTCTACCCCAGATAACAGTGCTCCTTTGCCAGCTGCACCATGGGTACAGAAGTGCTTTGTATTTATCTGAGACCCATTGACTTGGGGGGGGTCCCCCAGCAAAGTTGATGTATCCAGAGATATTTCAGCTCTTTTAGGTTTACTCATAGCTCCCTTCCTAGTCAGGCATGCAACTTCCACCAGAAAAACTGGATTGGGTGGATTAAAGCAACAGCTGCGTGGGGACCCTGGCTTATCTCCTCTGGTTCTCAGACTCTGGAATGGAATCAGACACTTGCTCTTCAGGAAGAATTCTCTTTAGAGGGGTCTACTCTGCTCCTTTGCCGTTTGCCTGCTGTTGACCTCTGCCCTTCCCCTTGCCCACCCCATCTCTAACTAAATCACCCTTTGTATATTCTAACCTCAGCATAGAAACAGTTCCCATTTTTCCCCAGGGGCAGGGAGCTGGTGTGTACCAGCTCATGACAGCCAATTGTTATATTCTCAGAACTTTTTATGAGTTGGTTAAAGATGGTCATTATTAAAAATTAAACAATATAGATTTACAATTAAAGAAATTATGTTAAAACAAAGTAATACTCAAAACTTACCATCCCTAATTATTTTATGACATTTTACTATTATCTATGCTCTTTAGCTTATTTACATCTACTCTTTCTCTGCAGTGAGAATATTATATTCTGTCAATCTCCTTCTCACTCTGTATTCAGTGACATAGAGTTAGAACTTGAAATTTAACATGGTGGGACTATTAATACCAAGAAAATCAGCAAACACTGCTGATTTATTGTTTTGATTTATTGATTGAATGTATTATTTTATTGGTTGTAGGGACAGGGAAGGAGGGTAAGCAAACTTTTCCTGTTAAAGGGCCAGATAGTAAATCTTCTAGGCTTTGTGGGCCATCTGGTCTCTGTCGCAGCCACCAAACTCTGCTCTTGTAGCATGAAAGCAGCCACAGACAATACCTAAAGGAATGGACGTGGCTGTGTTCCAATAAACTTTATTTACAAAAATAGGCAGTGGGCCAGATTTGACCAAGGGCCATAATTTGTTGATTCCTGAGACAGACTAAAGACTTAAGAACATATTAAGGGGGGGCGGAGCAAGATGGCTGAATAGGAACAGCTCCAGTCTCCAACTCCCAGCGCGAGCGACACAGAAGACCGGTGATTTCTGCATTTTCAACTGAGGCAAACAGGGTCTGGAGTGGACCTCAAGCAATCTCCAACAGACCTACAGCTGAGGGTCCTGACTGTTAGAAGGAAAACTATCAAACAGGAAGGACACCTACACCAAAACCCCATCAGTACATCACCATCATCAAAGACCAGAGGCAGATAAAACCACAAAGATGGGGAAAAAGCAGGGCAGAAAAGCTGGAAATTCAAAAAATAAGAGCGCATCTCCCCCGGCAAAGGAGCGCAGCTCATCGCCAGCAACGGATCAAAGCTGGACGGAGAATGACTTTGACGAGATGAGAGAAGAAGGCTTCAGTCCATCAAATTTCTCAGAGCTAAAGGAGGAATTACGTACCCAGCGCAAAGAAACTAAAAATCTTGAAAAAAAAGTGGAAGAATTGATGGCTAGAGTAATTAATGCAGAGAAGGTCATAAACGAAATGAAAGAGATGAAAACCATGACACGAGAAATACGTGACAAATGCACAAGCTTCAGTAACCGATCGATCAACTGGAAGAAAGAGTATCAGCGATTGAGGATCAAATGAATGAAATGAAGCGAGAAGAGAAACCAAAAGAAAAAAGAAGAAAAAGAAATGAACAAAGCCTGCAAGAAGTATGGGATTATGTAAAAAGACCAAATCTACGTCTGATTGGGGTGCCTGAAAGTGAGGGGGAAAATGGAACCAAGTTGGAAAACACTCTTCAGGATATCATCCAGGAGAACTTCCCCAACCTAGTAGGGCAGGCCAACATTCAAATCCAGGAAATACAGAGAACGCCACAAAGATACTCCTCGAGAAGAGCAACTCCAAGACACATAATTGCCAGATTCACCAAAGTTGAAATGAAGGAAAAAATCTTAAGGGCAGCCAGAGAGAAAGGTCGGGTTACCCACAAAGGGAAGCCCATCAGACTAACAGCAGATCTCTCGGCAGAAACTCTCCAAGCCAGAAGAGAGTGGGGGCCAATATTCAACATTCTTAAAGAAAAGAATTTTAAACCCAGAATTTCATATCCAGCCAAACTAAGTTTCATAAGTGAAGGAGAAATACAATCCTTTACAGATAAGCAAATGCTTAGAGATTTTGTCACCACTAGGCCTGCCTTACAAGAGACCCTGAAGGAAGCACTAAACATGGAAAGGAACAACCGGTACCAGCCATTGCAAAAACATGCCAAAATGTAAAGACCATCGAGGCTAGGAAGAAACTGCATCAACTAACGAGCAAAATAACCAGTTAATATCATAATGGCAGGATCAAGTTCACACATAACAATATTAACCTTAAATGTAAATGGACTAAATGCTCCAATTAAAAGACATAGACTGGCAAACTGGATAAAGAGTCAAGACCCATCAGTCTGCTGTATTCAGGAGACCCATCTCACACGCAGAGACATACATAGGCTCAAAATAAAGGGATGGAGGAAGATTTACCGAGCAAATGGAGAACAAAAAAAAGCAGGGGTTGCAATACTAGTCTCTGATAAAACAGACTTTAAACCATCAAAGATCAAAAGAGACAAAGAAGGCCATTACATAATGGTAAAGGGATCAATTCAACAGGAAGAGCTAACTATCCTAAATATATATGCACCCAATACAGGAGCACCCAGATTCATAAAGCAAGTCCTTAGAGACTTACAAAGAGACTTAGACTCCCATACAATAATAATGGGAGACTTCAACACTCCACTGTCAACATCAGACAGAACAACAAGACAGAAAGTTAACAAGGATATCCAGGAATTGAACTCATCTCTGCAGCAAGCAGACCTAATAGACATCTATAGAACTCTCCACCCCAAATCAACAGAATATACATTCTTCTCAGCACCACATCGTACTTACTCCAAAATTGACCACGTAATTGGAAGTAAAGCACTCCTCAGCAAATGTACAAGAACAGAAATTATAACAAACTGTCTCTCAGACCACAGTGCAATCAAACTAGAACTCAGGACTAAGAAACTCAATGAAAACCGCTCAACTACATGGAAACTGAACAACCTGCTCCTGAATGACTACTGGGTACATAACGAAATGAAGGCAGAAATAAAGATGTTCTTTGAAACCAATGAGAACAAAGATACAACATACCAGAATCTCTGGGACACATTTAAAGCAGTGTGTAGAGGGAAATTTATAGCACTAAATGCCCACAAGAGAAAGCAGGAAAGATCTAAAATTGACACTCTAACATCGCAATTAAAAGAACTAGAGAAGCAAGAGCAAACACATTCGAAAGCTAGCAGAAGGCAAGAAATAACTAAGATCAGAGCAGAACTGAAGGAGATAGAGACACAAAAAACCCTCCAAAAAATCAATGAATCCAGGAGTTGGTTTTTCGAAAAGATCAACAAAATTGACAGACCACTAGCAAGACTAATAAAGAAGAGAGAAGAATCAAATCGACGCAATTAAAAATGATAAAGGGGATATCACCACCGACCCCACAGAAATACAAACTACCATCAGAGAATACTATAAACACCTCTACACAAATAAACTGGAAAATCTAGAAGAAATGGATAATTTCCTGGACACTTACACTCTTCCAAGACTAAACCAGGAAGAAGTTGAATCCCTGAATAGACCAATAGCAGGCTCTGAAATTGAGGCAATAATTAATAGCCTACCAACCAAAAAAAGTCCAGGACCAGATGGATTCACAGCTGAATTCTACCAGAGGTACAAGGAGGAGTTGGTACCATTCCTTCTGAAACTATTCCAATCAATAGAAAAAGAGGGAATCGTCCCTAACTCATTTTATGAGGCCAACATCATCCTGATACCAAAGCCTGGCAGAGACACAACAAAAAAAGAGAATTTTAGACCAATATCCCTGATGAACATCGATGCAAAAATCCTCAATAAAATACTGGCAAACCGGATTCAGCAACACATCAAAAAGCTTATCCACCATGATCAAGTGGGCTTCATCCCTGGGATGCAAGGCTGGTTCAACATTCACAAATCAATAAACATAATCCAGCATATAAACAGAACCAAAGACAAGAACCACATGATTATCTCAATAGATGCAGAAAAGGCTTTTGACAAAATTCAACAGCCCTTCATGCTAAAAACGCTCAATAAATTCAGTATTGATGGAACGTACCTCAAAATAATAAGAGCTATTTATGACAAACCCACAGCCAATATCATACTGAATGGGCAAAAACTGGAAAAATTCCCTTTGAAAACTGGCACAAGACAGGGATGCCCTCTCTCACCACTCCTATTCAACATAGTGTTGGAAGTTCTGGCTAGGGCAATTAGGCAAGAGAAAGAAATCAAGGGTATTCAGTTAGGAAAAGAAGAAGTCAAATTGTCCCTGTTTGCAGATAACATGATTGTATATTTAGAAAACCCCATTGTCTCAGCCCAAAATCTCCTTAAGCTGATAAGCAACTTCAGCAAAGTCTCAGGATACAAAATTAATGTGCAAAAATCACAAGCATTCTTATACACCAGTAACAGACAAACAGAGAGCCAAATCAGGAATGAACTTCCATTCACAATTGCTTCAAAGAGAATAAAATACCTAGGAATCCAACTTACAAGGGATGTAAAGGACCTCTTCAAGGAGAACTACAAACCACTGCTCAGTGAAATAAAAGAGGACACAAACAAGTGGAAGAACATACCATGCTCATGGATAGGAAGAATCAATATCGTGAAAATGGCCATACTGCCCAAGGTAATTTATAGATTCAATGCCATCCCCATCAAGCTACCAATGAGTTTCTTCACAGAATTGGAAAAAACTGCTTTAAAGTTCATATGGAACCAAAAAAGAACCCGCATCTCCAAGACAATCCTAAGTCAAAAGAACAAAGCTGGAGGCATCACGCTACCTGACTTCAAACTATACTACAAGGCTACAGTAACCAAAACAGCATGGTACTGGTACCAAAACAGAGATATAGACCAATGGAACAGAACAGAGTCCTCAGAAATAATACCACACATCTATAGCCATCTGATCTTTGACAAACCTGAGAGAAACAAGAAATGGGGAAAGGATTCCCTATTTAATAAATGGTGCTGGGAAAATTGGCTAGCCATAAGTAGAAAGCTGAAACTGGATCCTTTCCTTACTCCTTATACGAAAATTAATTCAAGATGGATTAGAGACTTAAATGTTAGACCTAATACCATAAAAATCCTAGAGGAAAACCTAGGTAGTACCATTCAGGACATAGGCATGGGCAAAGACTTCATGTCTAAAACACCAAAAGCAACGGCAGCAAAAGCCAAAATTGACAAATGGGATCTCATTAAACTAAAGAGCTTCTGCACAGCAAAAGAAACTACCATCAGAGTGAACAGGCAACCTGCAGAATGGGAGAAAATTTTTGCAATCTACTCATCTGACAAAGGGCTAATATCCAGAACCTACAAAGAACTCAAACAAATTTACAAGAAAAAAACAAACAACCCCATCAAAAAGTGGGCAAAGGATATGAACAGACATTTCTCAAAAGAAGACATTCATACAGCCAACAGACACATGAAAAAATGCTCATCATCACTGGCCATCAGAGAAATGCAAATCAAAACCACAATGAGATACCATCTCACACCAGTTAGAATGGCGATCATTAAAAAGTCAGGAAACAACAGGTGCTGGAGAGGATGTGGAGAAATAGGAACACTTTTACACTGTTGGTGGGACTGTAAACTAGTTCAACCATTCTGGAAAACAGTATGGCGATTCCTCAAGGATCTAGAACTAGATGTACCATATGACCCAGCCATCCCATTACTGGGTATATACCCAAAGGATTATAAATTATGCTGCTATAAAGACACATGCACAGGTATGTTTATTGCGGCACTATTCACAATAGCAAAGACTTGGAATCAACCCAAATGTCCATCAGTGACAGATTGGATTAAGAAAATGTGGCACCTATACACCATGAAATACTATGCAGCCATAAAAAAGGATGAGTTTGTGTCCTTTGTAGGGACATGGATGCAGCTGGAAACCATCATTCTTAGCAAACTATCACAAGAACAGAAAACCAAACACCGCATGTTCTCACTCATAGGTGGGAACTGAACAATGAGATCACTTGGACTCGGGAAGGGGAACATCACACACCGGGGCCTATCATGGGGAGGGGGGAGGGGGGAGGGATTGCATTGGGAGTTATACCTGATGTAAATGACGAGTTGATGGGTGCTGACGAGTTGATGGGTGCAGCACAGCAACATGGCACAAGTATACATATGTAACAAACCTGCACGTTATGCACATGTACCCTAGAACTTAAAGTATAATAATAATAAATAAATTTAAAAAAAAGAAAAAAAAAAAGAACATATTAAAAATGCAGATTAAGTTTAAAAGTGCATCATGTCTTCAGTGTAAACAGCACCAAAAATTAAGAAAGTTTTTTTTAGTATCATTATCTTTTTTGAGACAGGGTCTCACTCCATCACCCAGGATGGAATGCAGTGGTGCGATCACGGCTCACTGCAGCCTTGACCTCCCTGCCTCAGGTGATCATCCCATCTCAGCCTCCCAAATAGCTAGGACTACAGGTGTGCTCCACCACACTCGACTAATTTTTATTTATTTTTTATAGAGATGGGATTTCACCATGTTGCCCAGGCTAGTTTCAAACTCCTGGGCTCAAGCAATCTGCCTGTCTCAGCCTCCCAAAGTGCTGGGATCACAGGTGTGAACCACTGTGCTCAGCCCAAGGAAATATTTTTAAGTATTCAAAAACTATTATCTTTAGCTCACAACATACTTCTTACTCATTAACATGCACACAAAAGTATCAACAAACATTCATGCCAGGAGTACAATTGTTTGTTAGTTGCAGCTAAAAGTTGGCTAAGGATAGAAGAATTCAGCCAAAAATCAATAAAGACATTTTGTGAGAACCAACTGGCCATAAAGAGTTTATAATAAAGAAGATTGTATATTTCATTATAATTTGTAAATTGTGTGCCAAGCATCTTTTTTTTTATCAGTAAATGCATAATGAACTTATGTATGTACATATATGCTGGTGGTTAAAAACTTTTACCCGCATACCTTCGAACAGAAGGCACCTGTTTCTGATGCAACTTAACAGATGCAAATGGATCCAAGGGGAGGAAGCTGTTGCCAAATATCTCCTCCCACACTGCCTGAGAATCCTAGGACATCTCCATTTTACAGAAAGAAAACTGAGGCGTATCCAGAATTGTATAACTAGTTATTAATAGTACTGAAATCCAAACATAAGTCTATTTGACTCCAAAGTCAATCCCTTGAGGTTGCCTCATTAGAAACCATTCAGAAGAATACAGGGAAGCTGTTAGTGAGGCTCACCTTGGAAATCAGCAAGAGGAGGCTTGGAGAAATTCCAGAGGAGTCAACACCCAGGTGAAGGCCCCACAGGCCTAAGGGAAGGGGAAGCTGCCCTGGGGCACACCCACAGGTACAGATGACAGATGTGGATGAGAACAAACATGCGGGCATGGGGGTGGAGATGTGGGACTTCTCGTGTCAGGGCTGCAACAGTAAGCACATTTCACTTCATCAATGATGGTTTACACTCATGAAGAAATTGTGAGTGCAAGCATCTATAATCCAATTAAATGGTTTTGTGATAGGAAATGAGGCATGCTTTTCAAGCAGTATGCAGTCAGAGATTAATAGCAGGTGCTGAGCCATGGCTGGGAATGGTGCTAGTTGATCATAAGGTGCACTGCATTTTTGCTAATGTTACAGCTTAGGACGTGAGGATAGAAGAGAGTGTAAGGGCCTCAAGGCTCATGCCTACTTTCTGGAAGATCAGTAGCAAGGGGCATCACTGTGGCAGTACCACTCTTCCAAGGAGCCTTTTATGATCTCCAATGGCTGAATGGCTCTGGCTGGAAGGGGTCATCACTGGGACCTGAACCATGCCTCATCTAGGTACCTGACTAGGGGAAGCTGAGTCTCTCTTTTCCAGCCATGCACAACTGTGAGCCAATTAAACCTCTTTTCTTTATAAATTACCCAGTCTTGGGTATTTTACCAACCCCAGGTAATTTACCAGTCTCAGGTAAAGCACCGGATCCCTCCCACTGGGTCCCTCCTACAACACATGGGAATTATGAGAACTTCAATTCAAGATGAGATTTAGGTGGGGGCACAGCCAAACCGTATCACTTGCTGGGCCCTCCAAACTCTAAGGAGTTGACTGTAGCTCCCACTATGGCAAGAGAAGCCCTCCTCCACTGTACCCCTCCCTGCCTGGGAGCACCACTCATAGTGGGAATACATATAACCCTAAAGGGAGCTGTTCCCCCTCAGGCAGATGGACATGGAGGTTTTGCATGGGTCTATGTGCCTTTTACAGCTGCTGACTTGTACAACTGGAAATTCCATACTAAGGTCTTATGGGTGAGCCCAGAAGAGTTCACAACTCTCATAAGGGCAATATTCTCCACACATAACCCCCACGTGGCCAGACATGCAGACCTTAATGGCAACCTTGCATGGGAGAAGGGAAATCTGCCATCATGGCCAAAGCCAAGGAGGAGGCAGACAAGATGTGTGCTGATAACCATGGTCACAAAATCTACTGGGCTGCTAAGGTGTCAGTCCCAACAGCCAATCCTCACAGAGCCCCCAGTGGTAATAGGGATCAAAAGCAGCTAGATTATTATAGGAACATGCTGCTTACGTTAGCCAGCCCCTGGTCAGTTGGGGAAAACTCTGGGAAATAGAGCAAGGCCCTAAAGAAAATCCATCAGTATTCCTAAAGAGACTATGAGAATGGCTCCAGGATTACACCCTTTGGAACCCAGATGACCCTGAAAGCCGAGTAGTGCTTGGCTCCCACTTCATCTCTCAGAGTGCCCCAGATATTCAGAGGAAACTCCAAAATTGGCGATAAATCCAGGCACTCTCCCTTCCCAACTAACAGACATTGTCTTCAAGGTCAACAAGAATAGAGATGTGGCATCTGACAAAAGGGAGGACAAGAAGATGGAGAGACAGGCTCATTTTCTGGCAGTAGCCCTACAGACTACTCCAGGTAACCCAGGAGGAAGGAAGAAGAAAGCATGAGTGAGTAAGCAGAAACCCCGCCATGGGACTCAGAGGCTGCCTAAGCTGGGACCCAAACAATGTGCTTACTGCAAACAGGAGGGACACCAGAAAAGGAAGTGTCCAGATTCTCCCCAGAGGGGGAAAACAGAGGACGAATCCGAGCACCAGTTCCCTCTAACTGGAGAGAAAACTAACTAATGGGGTGCTGGGGCTCCTCGCCTAGATCATCAAGCTCCATATCTCCCTCAAGAATCCCTGGGTAACCCTAGAAGTAGGGGAACAGCCAGTTGAGTTCTTGATGCTGGGGCTACATTTTTTATGTTTCACTAAAAGGGAACCCCTATCCAAGAGGGAATATAATATAAAAGTATGTCTGCTAAAAGAAATTCTAAGATTCCTGGAGTATCTGGTCTGTGAAGGGGATCTAAGACCTTGACTCATTTCTTCCTCTATGTCCCTGAATGCCCCATTCTCCTTTTGGGAGAGGTCCTTCTGACTAAGTTTGGGGCTACAGTTGCTCTAAATCAGGACAGGACACGGTGGAGTTTCTCTGGGCCCATGGAGCCACCATGCTGGCCCTGGTTCATGGGGAAGTTCTGGACCCAGAGGAGATTCCTTTAGAAATTGAGAATCTTTTCAATTTAAGAAAAGGTTAACTTGGTTAACCCTGTGGTGTAAGCTCAGGGAGAGGTCAGAGGAGCAAAAACGGCCAGGCCAGTGGTATCAGTACAATTGAAGGAACCAGAAGGGAGACCCAGGGCTAAGCAATACCCACTGAGGTCTGAGGCACTGAGAGGCATTCTACTGGTGCTCCATCACCTCCTAGAGCAAGGTGTAATCCACGCTTGCCAGTTGCCCTATATCTTGCCAGTCAAAAAGCCAAGAACTAAAGAATATTGGTTTGTTCAAGATATTCACCCAGTTGTACCCAATCCTTATACCATTATGATTAACCTTCCAGGAGAAAGCAAATTGTATACCATGCTAGATCTTCAGGATACCTTTTTCTGTGTCCCCCTGAGCCCAGAATCCCAGGAGTTGTTTGCCTTTGAATGGGAAGATCCTGAGTCCCATCAAAGGAAACAATATTGCTGGACAGCCTTGCCTCAGGGATTCAAGAACTCTCCCCCTATTTTGGATAGTGTGTTAAGGAAAGACTTGAGATATTTACATTTGGAAAAGGGTGCTGAGTGCAGCGGCTCACACCTGTAATCCTAGTACTTTGGGAGGCCAGATCAGGAGGATCACTTGAGCTCAGGAGTTCGAGACCAGCCTGGGAAACAGAGAGAGACTCTGTCTCCATAAAAAAAGGAAAAAAGGTGTGTAAAAAAAGGAAAGGGAACTATCTTACAATATGTGTATGATACCTTGGTCGGTAGCCTCTCTAAAGAGGAATCTGGTAGAAATACTGTCATTACCCTAAACTTTCTAGCTGAAAGTAGCTATAAGGTATCTAAAAAGAAAACACAGATTTCAAGAGATCAGGTTAAATACTGGGCTACTTAATTTCTCAGGGACAGAGAAGTCTTCCCCAGGACAGGAAAATGGCTATGTGTCAAATGCCTCCTCCTCAGAACCAAAAGCAGTTACATGGATTCTTGGGAACGGTAGGATTCTGTAGAATATGGATTTCCAATTTTGGTGTCTCATCAAAGCCCTTACATGAAAAGCTACAAGGGCCAGAGTGAGACCCTTTTGAATGAGGTGGGCAATGTAAGCGGGTCTTCAACAAACTAAAAGAAGCACTGACCACTGCTCCCGCTTTAGCCCTGCCTAACTTGGCTAAACCTTTTTTGCTTATTTGTCCATGAAGGGCAGGAAATGGCTGTGGGTGTGCTTACCCAAATGCTAGGACCACTGAGAAGAGTGGTGGCTTATTTATTTGAAACACCAGGGAATGGTCCTTATGTCTCAGGGCAGTGGCTACAACCTGCCTGGAGAAGCCCCAGTATCCATATCAAGGTGTGCCAGATCTTTCACCCTGCCATGCTTCTGCCCACCTCCCAGCCCCTCCTACATGAATGCTCAACCACTACTGATAAAATATATTCCAGTGGAAAGGGCCTAGAAAGTGAACCCCTTCAAAACTCTAAAAGGTCTGGTTTGTAGATGGGAGTAGTTTCACAACAATGTGCCAGCAAAAAGCAGTGTGTGCAGTGATGTGCTTACTTAGGCTAAAGGAGGCTAACAGCCTACCTCCCAGGACATTGGCCCAGAAGGCTGAAATAATAACCCTGACTGAAGTCTTGTCCTTAGGGCTCGGCAAGGCCATCACCCTCTACACAGACTCTAAGTGTATTAGCCTGTTCTCATGCTGCTATAAGGACATACCTGAGACTGGGTAATTTGTAAAGAAAAGAGATTTAGTGGACTCACAGTTCCACAGGGCTGGGAAGGTCTCAGGAAACTTACAATCATGGCAGAAAGGGAAGCAAACACATCCTTCTTCACATGGCAGCAGCAAGGAGAAGTGCAGAGTGAAGAGGGGTAAATCCCCTTATAAAACCATCAGCTCTCATGATAACTCACCCACTATCATGAGAGCATCATGGAGGTAACCGTCCCCAAGATTCAATTACCTTCCACTGGATCCCTCCCACGACAGATGGGAATTATGGGAACTACAGTTCAAGATGAGATTTGGGTGGGGACACAGCCAAACCACGTCATTTATGCCCTCTATGTACTCCACGCCCATGGGGCAATTTGGAAAGAAAGAGGCCTCCTGACTGCAGGCAATAAGTAGATTAAGCATGCAAAACAAATATTACAGTTGTTACAGGCAGCCCTGGTCAGCATGAGGAAGTTACAGAAGAATGACCTCTGACTCAGACCCCTGAAGAATGAGGATGACATCTCTAGGGGGAAGATTTATAAGCAGACAGGGAGGGTCTCTAGGAACAACAGGGATTTAATCAACCACCCATCAGCTTGGCTTACCGCCTCCTGCCCTGCAGCCTGTTCTTCCCCAAACCCTAGCTGGAATGTAGTCACCTTGTTGGTTTAAACCAGCTCCTCAACAGACATGCAGCAACACAGATGAACTCTTATGAACTTTCTCATGACCATGCTAAAGTCTCCACCCTGGGCGGAGCTGTAGCTTCATTACCATAACATGCAACCTATGTGTTGACATGATGACTCACTGCATCTACGCAACTAGGACCCCTCCTCGACATGCAATGACCCCCTGTCTTCCCTCTCCCCGACCCCATAAAACCCTACTGTCACTTTCCCTCGGAGAGATGCTGCTTTGGAGAATACTCCCAGTGTCATCCTTACTTGTGCCAAGTAATAAAATTCCTATCGATCAAAACCTGTATACTCGTGGAGAGTTGTTTGTTATTCACCAGGTAAGAAACCCTGGTATTTTTCAGGTAACAAATCTGGTAAAGCCAGGTGGGACAAAGCCGGGTGGGACTGTAGACTGAGCTAGCATCCCTTATAGGCTGCTGACGGGTGAGGCAGTGAGCTGAGGAAGCACACTTGGGCTAACTCACGTGTGTTGCCAAAAGGGAAATAGGAGAAGGACCTCAGGACATGCCTGCCTGGTGACTAGTCCGCCACCTTGGTATTTTTTGGGTAACACCTTCAGTCATGTCCCCATCTCTGGCCCAATCAAGGAGGCCAGGCAGATGGCATTTATCATTGCCCAGGCCTGGGGTGGTACTGAATTGGCAGCCTTGTCAGGACCACACTGGAAGAAAACGGCACTGCCCTCCAAGTAAGGGGGTGCTGTTTTATGTAATGGAGGTGTTGGGGATCGGAAACCAAACCCCCAAAAATGATACTTTGACATCATCAACTGAAGAAGCTTCAAGGTCTTTCTGACCTTCGCCCCAAACTTCATAATCTCTCCCAAAGAATATGACATTCCTTTATCTCCCTAGGATCCAGACCGACCAAGGAGAACAATTGTTTTTTTTCCCTTCCCTGAAACACCAAGAATGTAACCATACCTGAACAGACCCTTTCACTGTCAAAGAGAACTATCTACAAGTGAGTTTTTGATCCACTAATGAGTGGATTACTAGGGATCCACTCATTCTCCCTAATAATCCTTTATTGCCCCTCTTCTCCACCCCACTCTCATAACCTGTGTTGCCAGGATGGCATATAAGTTTCTGAACCTGCTGAAGAACAGGCAACCAGTGTGATTTCCCCATGCACCCGTTAATAAGTTTATATGCTTTTTTTCCAATTAATCTGTCTTTTTTGAGTTGATTTTTTTCAGCAAACCTTCAGAGGGTGAAGGGAAAGTTTCCCTTGGTCCTTACAGAGGAAAGAGATGCTGGAAAAATGAAAGGTAGAGTTCCTTGATCAGTAGGATTTTCCAGGGGATTCTCAGACCCAGAGCAATAGCTAACTCCAAGGCTACCATTATGAAGGGGCCAGGCTCTGCAAAGGGAAAAAGGGAGAATGAACAGTCACAAGATGACTGCTGTTTCTAAGGGCCTCTCCTTGTTGGTACACACCGCTTGGTCTAATTTTGAAACTATATCATCCTCATTTTACAGATGAAGAAATAGACAGTCAGGACAGTTAAGTAATTTGCCCAAAGTCATACAGCTAGAAAATATTAGAGCTGGTAGAGGGAGGCACAGGTCTCCATCCTCCAACAGGGAGGAAAGGGTTAATTTCAGGTGCCCTCACTTAGCATACCTCACTGTCAAAGCCTTAAAAATGTTTTCATGACCCTTCAACCAGATTTTCTTTGGATGCTTTCCAAAGCTCAAATGAAGCAACATATCTTCCCTTTCATCTCTGATTTTTGGAGGGCAGGATGTGCTATTTCAATGTCCCTGGACAGACACAGAAAAAGGTATGGGAATGGGGCAGAATCTAGTGTTGTTTACACTGCCCAAAGAGTCACTGGATCTCCAACCACATTAACCACCATTCAGCCTGGATGTTGAGTGTCCCCTGTTCACACATCTTATGCAACAAATAGCATGGATGTTGCAGTCAGCACATCAAGTGGAAGCAAGAGGATGGAATCTGTCTTACCTTGTCCCTAATTCCTGCCTTTGATACCTGTCAGTTGTCCTCTAACAAGTAACTTAACCTCCATTAGCCTCAGTTTCCTCTTCTGTAAAATGGGAAAATCATACCTCTTTTAAAGATGCACCAAACAGATATTTTTATCCCCATTCTACTTGTTCCACCCACAATTCCTGTCCCTTCTGGCCACAGCAGACCAGGGACATATTCCTGACTCGAGGGCAGAAAACCCACTGGCTAATAAGAAACCACTGACATTGTATAGGGAGCATCAATTAAGGAGTGGAGAGTCCACCAGCCAGTGGTAGACACTTCAGGTGCAAGGTCCTGGGTGAAGGGGGTTGGAAGGGCTATTTGAGTTCAAGCACAAAATAAATGAGTAGAGAAAGCCAGTGAAGAAAAAAGAGAGCTGGGAGGAAAACAGATACCAGAGAGAGAGAAGCAGAATGAGAACAGTAATGTGGCTCCTGAATAACAGAGAAAGAGCATGAAAGAGCCTGCCATTGGTTCCTTCTTCCTTAGCTTGTGTGAGGTCACAGTCTCCATTTCATCTGAGCCAGCCTGAGGAAGTTTCCATTCCTTATGTCAGAACAATGCAACGTAAAACACAGAGGGGGCAAAAAGACCATTGGGAGAGTTATCTTCCTGGCACATAGTAGGTGCTCAATAAAAATCCTCACAGTTCTCTTCCTAGACTTGATTGAGGATAAAACACACTCAAACTAGCCCCATGTGACTGCAGCCAAGTGTGTATTTGAATCACTTTCCTTCTACTCTTCTATTCCAAAAACCATGGTCAAACTGTGTGAGATATACTGCATAATTAGTGCGTACCTCTTAGCCTTGCCTAATTACCTCTTTTATCAATTAAAAATATTTTCCCATTAAGGCGAGGAGTTGAGAGAGAGAATGGAGTCCCTTCCCTATTTCTAAAGCCTCTGAAAAATCCAGCAAGATAATGTCACTGATTTGGTTAATTTCAGGTGCACATCGTGCTATTCAACCTAGGTGAATTTAATGACTCAGGACAGGTCGGGCGATGAATGTCCCTGTAAATCATTTATAATTGCAAGCATAAAAATTAAAAATCAGTCTGAAGAGCAAGATAACGTAATGGTAATGACAAAGAGCAGTAATCTGAAGATAGAGGCTCCTTGCTTTAATCAGGCCCATTTGAATGACAGAGCGCTCAGCCTCTGGGGGATTGTTCGGGAAACAAAAGGCTGGGAACCTACTTCAGTCTTTAATGACTCACTACGATAAAAGAAATTAACTGAATTTTCATATTATAATTATAAAACTTAATAGGGAATTTTCTTCCCCTTCATACTCTTTATTTTTCTTCTAGTTGAGATAAACCAACAGACAGCCTATTCTCCTTACAAGGATGACTTTAAAGGCCAGTGATGTTCAGCCATGTCACACTGAAAGTCCAGCTAATAAATTATGTCCAAAAAGAGGCACTGCCAGTGCTATAAAAGATAGTTTCTAGAGGCTTTGAGAAATTTCAAAAAGTCCTTACCTTATTGTCAATATGTATATGATACTGTAGCCATCCAAGTCAGCCAGATCAAGGAGATAAGCAATAAAGCATCAAATTCTTCTCTCTGGGGCTTGTGAACCACAAACTGAACATTCTCCTTCCCTTGCCTTTTCTGCCTGGTAGACATTTAGTCGTAGTTGCAGGTCTAATTTAGGTGGAACTTCCTCTAGGAAGCTTTCCCTGATTACCACCCTTCCTTGCTCTTTTCCCAGAACTTCCCCCATCCTAGTGGCTCATCATTCTGTCTTTCGGGTTTCCTCTGAACCTTAAACACAGACCTAATCCTGGACTTACCACACTGTGCGTCTTACTGTCACAGGAGTAGGATGATTGCATTCTCTCCTACAAAGCTATCAGTCTTTTGAGGGGAGACTATGTAGGAATCATGACCAACCAACCCTCCAAACACATGGCATATTGTAGGCCTTGAATAAATATTTGTTGGCTGATTGAGATCTATCTTAATTCCAGGTTTAAATCGGGAGAAAAAAGTGAGGGCAGAGTTAAGAAAACACCAAGCCTTTAGCACTGAAGAATAAAACATACAAAGAAAGATAAGGGGTAGAGGCGGTCAGTACATAAGCTTCTTTAAATAGACACACAAATACACAATTCTTGCTCTTGATAATAAGAAAATAAACATGGGGTATTTTCTCTGGAGCTTTTAAATATTTCCAAGAGCACTTGATAAAATTACAGTATTTTCCTGAGCAACTGGGGTGACATTGCTCCATATAATTTCCTCTCCATGTGAATTGTATTGTGAGATGAATGAGTAAGAATTTTTCAGTTGCAAGCAACAGAAACTGACTTCAGTCAGCTTAAGGGCAGGGGGAAAGTCAGAGGTAGATTTTGTAATTAGGACATAAAAGCATCTCATAAACCCAAGGACAGGAATGTGGCTGGGCAGCAGGAAGAACTGGAACTGGGAACAGGAGTTTCCTCTCTCTATTCCATAGATCATATTTCCTTGAGTCTCTCTTACCCTCTATGCAAATCTTAGTGAACATCAGAATCCCCCAGAGGGCTTGGTAACCTGCAGGTTGCTGGACACCTCCTCTGAGTTTCTGAATCTGTAGGTCTGGGATGGGAACTGAGAATGTGTGTTTCTGACCAGCTCCCAGTGATGCTAACTGCTACTGATGTGGGCACCAAATTTGAGAACCATTTCTCTGTACCAGCTAGTGTACAGGGCGGGAAGAAGGTCAATGGAGCTGCCATATTTGCAGGTCACAGTCATAGCCACCAAGAGAGACTCAACCTGGTCCCACTCTCAGCTTCCTGGAAGACAAAACTCATTGCCTCAAGTGGATTAAGAATCTACCCTGGGCCCATCAGCTCTGGCTAGACACATGGCTGCCCCCTGAGCACACTGAGCCATTCCCAGGGAACAGGAGCTAGGCAAGTCACCCAGTGTGACTGCCGTGAGACTCAAAGGAGTCTTGCATTTTTACTGGACTAGTGGAAGACCAGATGCCTTTAAGAGAGCAGAAGCTCAGCACTCAGGAAACTCACTATCACCTGAAACAAAACTCAGAACTACTCCCATCTCTGCAAACAGCAGCTCCTGCCAAATGTGTGAGGGCAGGAAGGAAGTAGGGCTTCCTTCCCATGTGACACTGCGGCAGAGGGTTGAAGAGCTTGGTCCACAGCAGTTGTTCTTAATCAGGGGTGATTTTGCCCCCTAGGGACACTTGGACACTTCTGGAGACAGTTTTAATTTTCACAACTTGGAGGTGAGGAGTAGGGCTGCTACTGGCATCTAATGGATAGAGACCAAAGATGCGGCTAAACATCCTACAAAGCATAAGACAGTCCCCACAACAAAGACTTCTCCAGCCCAAAATGTCAAATGGCCAAGGCTGAGAAATTCTGGTTCAGAGCCTAAGAAATCCTCAAAAAATAATAATAATAAAATAAGTTATGGTCTTCTCCTCCACAGCATGGGTGACACTGTTCCACATAGTTGAATCCCAGTCACACCCACTGAGTTGGAGCCTTACACGGCTGCTTACTGGCTGCGGGAACTCAGGCAAGCCACAATCCCTCTAAGTCTTAGTTTCCACAAATATAAAATGGGACACTAGGGCTGTTGGAGGGAATTTAATGAATTAATAGCCATAAAGAACTTAGCCCAATGCCTGACACACAGTAAGCACTCAATGCACAATAGTTATGTATCAACGTTATTGCTGTTGTTATTATTATTATGTATTTGTCATTGGACTCATGGAGGAACTCTGACATTCCTCCCTGACTTGGGATAGATAGCCCAATGAATTCAGGAATTACTGTGAGGGTGGGGAAAAAAGAGGCTAAACTCTCATGGAAAAGAATAAACGGGGTGGCAGTGGGGTTGGGAGGAACTACTCATCTTAAAGAAAGGAGACATTAGAACCTGTATGTGGCATCATTCTGCATCCTCTTTCCCTCGCACAGCAAAGTGTTTTTATGTTGGCACTTTTCATACTGAATTAGGGAAAGTGAATATTAATAGGAGATGATACTAATCACCCATGACAGAAAATTCCCACTCTGATCAAACTTTCATAACACATTAGGAGCAAAAAGCCCTCTCCTTCCTCTTACAGGCCAATCTCCATGTTGCCCATACACGATGGTAATCACAAGCGTCTGTCCATCTGCAAAAGACTCTTAATACAGGCCAATGACAACATGCAAACCAAGATTGCACTGCAAATGCTCACTGCCCAAGTGCCAAGGCCAGCCTCCATCACATGGTCGGTGGTAACCACAGTGTCCTTGATGCTCCTGAATGCAGGCACAAAGCTCTGCCTATCCAGGGGAATCACTATGTCTTGGCATTTTAGAGTTTAAAAGACCTTGGATATCTTCCAAACCAATTCACTCACATTTAAGCTATCATTTCATGGAAGGGACTAAGTAAATTTATCTAACCACAAGGTACTAAATCTTCTGTAGGAACCGGACATTAGGTGGAGCAAGGGAATAACCTGAAGATCTTTCGCTTCTAATGCAATTGTGGTAGACAGCCCTTTAGGAGAGTTCTGGGCCAATATCTAGTTGGACTTTGTCGCATTTTATTTCTTAGTTTGCTTTGATTCAATTTGATAGTCTCTGTCATTTAATTGATTAGTTACATTTCTTGAGATACTGAATTATTTCTGCCATCTTATTTTGTGTATTTCTGTTGGCTATCCACTTCTTGACTTCTTTCCCCTCATTTTCTGGCTTCTTTTAGATTGACAAAGTTTTCTATAATTGTTCTTGTTTACATTGTTATTTTGGAAGTTATAGAGTATATTTCTAGTCTTCTAGGGGCCATCCTTAATCTTTTTTCTTTTTTCTTTTTTTGAGATGTCAGAAAAATGAGACAGTGTCTTGCTCTGTTGCCCAGGCTGGAGTGCAGTGGCGTGATCATGGCTCACTGTAGCTTTGACCTCCCAGGCTCAAGCAATCCTCCCTCCTCAGCCTCCTGAGAAGCTGGGGCTACAGCTACATGCCACTACACTGAGCTAATTTTTAAAAAAAATTTTGGTAGAGCCAGAATCTCACTATGTTGCCCAGGTTGGTCTCAAACTCATGTGCTTAAGTCATCTTCCTGCTTCAGCCTCCCACAGTGCTGAGATTACAGGTGTGAGCCACCACATCCTGCCATCCTTAGTATTTTAACCTACCTACTTAATTCTACATTTGTACAACGAAGTCTCAAATTGCTCATTGTTTCTATCTTCCTCCCAAATGTGACATAAATCTTAGTGAGCAAACATGGTCATATGGCCCTGAAGCCTAAAATATTTACTCTCTGGCCCTTTAAGAAAAAGTTTGCAGGCCCCTCCTCTAGAATAATAGTTTAGTGAGGTGGAAAAATTATAGGCTGACAGTTATTTTTTTCAACACTTTGAACATATTCCTTCAGTGTCTGTTGGCCTTTACTGTTGCCTGTAAGAAATTATACTTTATGTATTTCAGTTTTACTATGATGTGTTTAGCTGTGAATTTTTCTTCATATGTACTGCTTGGAATTCACTATACATAAGGTGATCATGCCTTTCTTCAATTTCTTGTCAGATACTGATTCTCTGCTATTCCTTACATTGGAGTTCTTGATCTATACATTATATCTCTTAACTTAAAAAAAATTATTGTTTTGTTTTTTAAAATGTCCTCTCTATTAGTGCTGCATGCTACTAACTAAAGCACATGTTAACTCAGTGCTATCTTCCAGTTCACTAATTCTTTCTCCAACTACATTTACTCTAAAGTTTATACTATTGCCTTTCTGGTTTGGTGACTATATTTTTTATTTTCAAGATTTCTAATTAGTTCTTATTTCATTTGTTGGTTTATTTTACCTTTTATTGCCTGCCTGACTTCCTTATTTGACAGCTTTGCAATTACCTCCACAAAGATCACCCCCAGTCAGATCTGCTAATGGTATTTCAGGGCTCCTGTCCCATGTGTTGTTGGCAAAATCATAGATCCAATCATGAGGCAGTGGCCAATTTAGTTGAATTCTTACTTAAAAAGCTCTGAGTTCTCCAGCCTCTATAGGTTCCCATCATTCTTACAGCCATAGCCCAGATTCTGAATTTTTCCACAAGGGACATTGGGCAATGTCTGTAGACACTTTTGGTTGTCACAACTGAAGGGGGTGGGTTGTTGTTACTGGCATTTAATGGGTAGAGGCCAGGGACCGTGCTAAACATTCTACAATGCATAGAACAACTCTACTACACAGAATTATGTGGCCCAATATGTCAACAGCCCTTAGGGTAAGAAACTCTGCCATAGCCCCAGGTAGTGATCAGCCTTTTCAGTTTCCTTTCACAACTAAGGGAGCTACACTCCAGCTCTCAGCTTTAAGCAGCTTTAAGCAGTGAATGTGGCCTGTTAATATTGGTCTGGTGAGCATTGTTAATTGCTGAGATCCCTCAGAGGTGGATCTCCTAGTCACCATTGTGAGCTTCTAGACCCAGAATCAACAGACCCAATGAGGAAGCCCCATTCATGTTGCATTTCTGGTTCATGGACTTACCTTATTCCTGAGCCATGCCTCTTATACCTTTTTGGTTTTCTACTTTCACATTTAATCTCTCACCTCTATATGTTTGAAGCAAAGATATTGAGTCAAAACATGAACTCACTGTCCACCTTCACTCAAGCCAAATGCTTAATAAGCAGAGTCTACATAATTCAACCATTTCTTTTTCCTTTGTTTTATTATTTCTTAGATTTTTTTTTAGATAAAAATATCAGATGTTTTGCAATATGCTTTCCCACAACTCACTGTATAATGAGAGTACTTTCTAGGTTGAATTTTCTCAGAAGTATTTTCAAGGGAACAGCTCAAAGGGGTCTTTGAAAAGATCTAGAAGCCTTGCAGCTGACAGGAGGAAATGGAGACCCTGATGGATCCTGGCACATTTCACTGGAGCTTCTCCCATATTTAAAGGATGCTGGGGTGCAAGGTGGAGGTTTTTGAAGGTTGTATTTCAATGGATGCAGTTTCCTTTCCCTGTGACCTGTGCCCCTGCTTCCTTGAGTCTTGGTGACCCAGTGGGAACTGCTATATATGGAAATGCCCAAGGCAGACGTCTCAGTCTCAAATGAGATTAGAGGAGCAGGATGTGGAAAATCAGAACCACAGAAGACCCTAAAATCCTCTGACACTGGATAAAGCACAGCTGTCGTCAACATCCAACATTTTGCTTTTCCAAGCCCACTGGGTCTGAGTGTTTCACGGGCAAGACCAGGACTAGGTTCCATCTAATTCAGATGCCATGCATCCCCTGCAATGTCTCCCCTCTAGGGACTGCCCTAGCCCAGCAGAGGTACGGTTCCTAGAGTCTCCTTCCAGAGCCCTGTTTATCATGGGGCTGCTCCTGGCTCACCTCAGGCTCACTTGATTGGATGAAAGATGGACACCTGGCCTAATTAACTTCTGTCTCTGAGGAAGTTGAATTTGGGTAATGAAGACATAGTCATTTACCTGTGGAGAGCCTAGCTGGAAGGTCATGTGGAATTGGAGGCTGAGGATACCATTTTGGGGTTGCCAGAAGAAGGCCGTGTGCAAGCAGGACCACCATGTACAAGGGCATCCAACTGAGAAGCAAGTGAGCATGGAAACTCAGCTTGCCAAACTGTGTGCCCTGGAGTGGACACCTTCTTCTAATTTGCACAAAGGTGTCACATGGGCTAGCAGTGGAACCTGTGTGCAAGTAGATGAGTGTGCAGAGATGGCCTATAGAGACAAGAATGAAGAAAATGGGCAGCCTGGATGCAAGACGAGTAGCCCCAGGGAGGAATAACAAGAGAGATGGAGGAAAGAGTTACCTGTAGTCCTCAAAGCTACTGAACCCTTTGTTCTAGTCCCTGCAAACACCCAGCTCCACTTCCTACCTATGGCTTGTGGGAAATGTTCTCGTGTCCTTATAATAAATTCCCCACTGCTTAAATTAGCTTTAGTGAGTGGATTTCTGTTCTTTGCAAAAATATGCTGTTGTGATTAAGCTTGTTCTCATGTACTATTGTATGCTCAGAGCCTAGCACAGTATCCACACATAGTAGTTGCTCAGTGAAGATTTGCCAAATAAATGAATGGATGAGAAACTTGTGAAATGAGTGGTTTAAGAAAGTGCCAGTATTTGAGATTCCTCACCAAGTCCATCCGGCACAATTTTTCCAAGAAAGATGAGGGTGAAATTAAACCAGTAACATTTTTCACCAGAACACATTGGTAAAATTCCAATAAGAAAATACAGTGTAAGCCTCAATTTTCAGAAGCTTACGATGCTCCCTTGGTGAAAAGAAAATTTACGTCAGTGGTGAAATAAAATGTAGGATTTTTTAAAATGACCAAAAAAAATGTGTAGCAAAGCTAAAATTTGGAATTCTTGCTGGAATGATATATTAACTAAAAACAACAACAACAAAAAAAAAAAAAAACCCCAACATCTCAGCCAAGCATGGTGGCTCATACCTGTAATCACAGCACTCTGGGATGATGAGGGGGTCACTTGAGGTTAGGAGTTCAAGACCAGCCTGGCCAACATGGTGAAACCCTGTCTCTATTAAAAATACAAAAATTAGCTGGACGTGGTGGTGGGCACCTGTAATCCCAGCTACTCAGGAGGCTGAGGCAGGAGAATTGCTTGAACCCAAGAGGCAGAGGTTGCGGTGAGCCAAGATCATGCCACTGCACTCCAGCTTAGGGGACAGAGCAAGATTCTGTCAAAAAAAAAAAAAAAAAATCTATAAATTTAGAAAAGGAGAAGGAGAATTTATTTTTTATAAATGGTTATAGCCTGCAAGGTGACCACCCTGCAGGCTAAGAAGCACAGCCTCTGGTCAAAACCAGAGACAGGCTCTTCAAAGGAGTAGTGATTAGGGTTAGAGCTTTATGCTGACCGGGTTGGCTAAACATACACATTCAACGGGTTATAGGAGAATCCAGGAATATTCATGAAAGTTCTAACACATGCATATTGAACAAACAGGTATATAACGTTTCCTTTGGGGTGGAGACTTAACATTTAAATGTATTACAGTTGGGCCCTATTCATCAAAAGGTCTTTTCAGAATACAAAGGCATGCAAGTGTGCATCCTCTGTAAACCAGCCAGAATCAGGCCGTGGTTGGTGGTCTTATCTGGAGGAATGTTACCGAAGTCAGTCTCTTGTCCAATCAAAGCTGTAGTTCTGGCTGGTGGAACAGGGATTCAGTGAGTCAGTGTCTATGAGCTGGATGAGTTTGAATTATTTTAATATTGCTAATCTCAAGGCCAGTGCTTGTTTAGCTCGTAGAGAAAAAGAAAACTCTTGCAGCAGGTAGAACATAGCTTATTCTTAATTGTTGGGGATAGGGCTGATGTGTGACTTAAACCTTGCCCGCCATGGCCTTCAATCCTGTTTATGATTTGGTATTTTACTACCACAAAGAGTCTGTTCCGTCTTAGGATCTCTATTTTAACATTAATGCTGGTCAATGATTGTGTCTAAACTCCAGAAAGGATAGGGTATAATAATGTGTGTCTGACCTCCCGCCTGACATGGCTAGGAACTCAGTGCTAAGGTTTTTCTGGGGTCCCACTGGCCACAAGGGGGTCCATTCAGTCAGTAGGGGGTGCTCAGGATTTTATTTTAAGTTTATATATAGATATTTCAACTGGGATGGCCTGCAAGAGATCAGTCTATTCAGCACTATCCTTGGAAGCAGTAGCTTAGAGTTTCGATAACTCACGTGAGGTCACACAGCAAGGGTGGGACAATGGAGCCTCGATCTCAAGTCTTTGGCTCTCAAGGCAGTGTTTCCACTATAACAAGCTGCGCCTGGCCAAGGAGGTTCTTATCCTTCCTCATGGCTTTGCTACTGCAATTAAAAAAGACACCTTTTCTGATAGCCATTGAAACAGTTCTGTCTTTTAACCCTTGTCAAATGGTTGGACTAATGACTGCATTTATGCATTTATCAATTCATCACACATTTAAGAAACAACAACCCATCAAATACATCAGCTTCATTGCAGCTCCATTAAAAAAAAAGTTTTAAATGACCAGGTTACCAAAAAAAAATGTAATTTTCTACTGTATTATTGCCTGTGAAATATTACAAGTGTGAAATGTAATTACGCTAATGCTATTTTTGATATCATATCAGCAAATTATGCCGAGTCCCCACTGTGACACCTCTATCAGGGTAAGCATTACCCTGTTGTGAGTGTCGATCCCGGGGGAAAATGAAGTCGCTCAAATGGTTTCAATGCTCCAGCAATTAGCCACCTCCAGGCTGCTGAGGCTGCCAGGGAAGGGTTGATTTCAGAGCCACTGATGGAATGTTTAACCTGTAAACATCTAGGCCACTTATCTCCTGTTTGTCTTTTTTCCAATTAAGCCTGAGAGAATCCTCTTTATGTAAGCAAAGCATCATTTTATGTAATAAGAATTTTTCTACTTCTATTTTCCTTCTTAATCATCAGCAAATCCCTTTCTGCTATTAAAATACACACCATGCAAAGTGGAAAAAGAGCTGATAAGTATATATTGTGCTGAGGAGTAATACCCTAATGTCATGAGGGAAAAAAACACACACAATGTGACATGTTGGAGGATTAGCTATGTTCACGTTGAACAAACAAAACTAATAACTTCAAGTATCCTTTGGAGACCAGTGATTTGTTTTCTGTAGTTCAGAAGCTTTATTAGAAGATTTCAAATGATGCAAAAATAAAAATAAAAACCACACACTTAAGCTTTGTAAGATTCCCATTTACTCTGGGTATAAAAACACCATGTGCTGAAGTCAGATCCAGCTTACAGGTGGGAAGAAGCTGTCTGGGCAAAAATGTCCCTCTGGGCAAATACCATGCAGAATTTCAAATCATTTTTTCTACTAAAACAAAGGACTCCATCTTCACCTCACTCTTACTGAACTCTAAAAATTAACTGGAAAGCCCTTGTGATATACATGCAATAGTAAGTTGGTAATAAAACTTAGACTGCTGATTAAATTCTGTAAAAGTTAAAGTTTTGAAGCTGGAAATGGTTCATAAAGAACTATTTCATCCATAGTGTAAAACCAACCTCTCCGAAAAGGAAACGGTTCCCTCCAACTCAGCAGCTGCAATGAAGCTTAGCTGCAATGAAGAAAACATTAAGGTCAGTTACCAGATCTTGAGCATCTCTGCATTTTCGGTTCTATTTTAGGCAGAGAACCACCCCTTAGGCTGCCATTCCATCTGGAAAACGTAATTAATAAATCATTGGTTCTCGGCTCTGCACGCTGCCTTGTAGAGCGTACAAGAAAGAGAAGGGAAATCTAAGATCTATTTATTACATATCAGCCCCTAGCTCTGCCACGTGTGTCTTCTAAAGTACCCCTGGATCTCTAGGAAAACAGGTGCTCAGATTTTCATGGGGAAACTCATCCCTCTCCTCTGATGCATAGAATGCCCTGCTCTTTCTAACAATCTAATCTGCAAGCCTGGACCTACCTTATTCTCCTGAAGCTAGGAAGGGAAGGCTGAAGAACAGAAATACCTCAAGGGGCCTCCGGGGCCTAAGGAAAGGCACCCTTCTGAGATAACAACCTCAAGAAATCCCAGAGGAGGAGGAGACCTGGAGCAGGGTGGAGGGTGGAGGGTGGGGGTGGGGGGGCTGGAGCAGCTACCAGTTCCGGTCCCTGGGGGAGCAAAGCATTCTTAAGTTGGAATCAGACTGAACAGATTCAAACTCAGGCTCTTTCTGGCTGTGTGAAATTTAGGAAACTAACTTAACCTCTCTAAACCTCAGTTGCACTTCAGAGTAACCACTTAACTCTTAGTTATTACTATGAAGTTTTTAGCTGAAAACCCGGGAAACATCTGCAAGTACTTTTAGTCACAGTTTTGTTTTGTTTTTTTTAAATGAGAAAAGTGATGCATAGAGATGTAAATGGCCATGCCAAAGTCAAGATGGTAACTCCAGTCCATGGTGTAAAACTCTGTCCAAGACCCCAGGGTCTCATCCTCATGACAGTTTTACTCTTTCTACATAATCCGAGTGTCTCCCTTGTCATCCTTAGGCCAGGAGAACGATCTGAATGCTACGTTAAACCTAAAAAGCATACTTTAAAAAATCACTTTTAAAAAAAAGCCCTTTTAAGCTTTGATTTTACCATATTTACTCACTCTGCATGCAGCCCTGATTAATGCCTGAATTCGACCATCGTGGTAGAGTGTATGTATGCCATTTATATATAATTCCAATCCTCCACCCCTAACTGGAGTGCTGTCTTGGCTTCGGGGTTTCTTGCCTCCTTGCTTCAGAACACCAGGTATTTGGGATTAAATCCAGCCTGAAATGTTATTTGCTCTGTTTAGTGCTTTTATGATGATTCTCTTATTATCTGCGTGTGCTTCAGTGCTAATTGTACATCACAATGGTTGTAAGCAGGCAGCTGGGAGCCAAACAGGAGAGTGTGGGGTTTGGAACAGCCGCTATTTAGGGTCCAGGCAAGGGAAGGGCCAGAGGAAGAAACACCAAAAAGAAAAAAGAGGGTAACTTTATCTTGGCGTTCAGAGAAAATAGGACCCTGTGCTGCCCCAGGACCAAATTAACTGTTTCAGGATATTTAGCAAATTGTTCCATCAAGAAAATCTGTAAAAGAGAAAAATCAGTGTTACCCCTAAATCCTATATCTTAAATCCTATATCTAAAATCCTATATCTTCAGATGCCAGAATCCATATGTGACTGTATCCAAGGAATGTTAAAAAAGGGAAATATACAATTTAAGTTATAAAAGCAGTCAAAAGATTTGGATGATAGTTGAAATACCAATTTAAGCAAGAAGATTAAATTAGCCAAATAATAAATTTCCAAAGCTGAGTTTGAAAAGAAACTTTACATCTACAGCCATACCACCCTGAATGCACCTGATCTCGTCTGAAAAGAAACTTCACAAATCAGCCCTCTGATATTTATGCTAATATCAGAATTTACAGGAAAGTTATGCTCCACCCTCTACAAAGACATTTCCAGTAGCTTAGAAATAACAGTGAGCCCCCAAATCATGATCTGTGGTGCAATATTCTAATATTCCATGCATAGTTTGCAAGTTATTTTAAAAGACCACATATGGCACTAAAATGCTTCTACAAACGAATGACAAATAGAACATAGAAAACAAATTATGTAGTAATTCTTGGCATTTTTATTAGTTTAAAAATGATTTTAGCATTGACATTTTGCGCAGTGTAATGAAACACAAATTATAATTAGAAACATCCTGGTGTTCATTCTTGAATTCACCTTTTGCAGTTCCCAGTTATCTGACAACTGCTCAGGCACTGGAGATGAGGGACAATCAAATGTTACCAGCCTTAAACTTAACTTGCCCACAGTCTCTAGGATTTCAGCTCCTTGCACGTATCAGGATGATTATCAGAAGAACGAGATTTATGTGAGGCTATTGAAACCTAAGCTGCAGTGCCCTTCAATGGCTCAAGCCCTTTTCAAGGTCCTAGACCTAATTTTGTCTTTGTAATTTTGTCTTTTTTTTTTTTTAAATAAATAGGTCCTCTCAAATGCATCCCGAACTGCTCCTTGGTAGACAAGATAAACCTTGGCTGGCATCTGAGCCAGGTCATGGATAGCAAAATGCCAGCCCTGCTAAGTCCCTTCACAACATTTCTCACCAACTGCACGAATGCCTGGCATCATGAGACTGGGTGGTAAGCGGATGACACTCTGAGTGACAGTGTTAGTGGGTGATTTTCCTTGCGCGATGCAGGCAGATACTGTAGTATAAGATAGTTTGAGATGAATTTTCTTTTTTAAAAAAGAAGTATGTTGGCAATACTTTACTAGCCCTTGTTTTTCATATGCAATGCAAATTTGCAGATACCTGTGAAATGAACCTGAGTGTTCCCAAACAAGGATTCCAACCAACTTTCAGTAAGTTAGTAGGCCTTTAAAAGAAATCAGGCTTGCAAAATGGTACAGTTTGGCTTTTTGTCTGAACATTTGAAAAATTTTTAAAATTTTTAATTTATGTAGCACAGCTCAATCCAAAATGGCTTGCAAATTCCATAAAAATATCTAAAATATCTGGCCTGGTTTTTATTTTCTTTCCACTAAGTAATCAAGAGTTTATAGATTTCACAAAGTAATTCATTATCTAAAGACTGTCTGGAGTTTGTCTTACCATTATCTATTTCATCTTAAAGCTTCTTATGAATACAACATTAAGGAAATGGGTGAATA